>NW_019154094.1:42186081-42394692 GCF_002288905.1 Enhydra lutris kenyoni | reverse complement strand
TTTATTTATTTGACAGAGATCATAAGTAGGCAGAGAAGCAGGCAGAGAGAGAGGGGGAAGCAGGCTCCCTGCCGAGCAGATGCGGGGCTCCATCCCAGGACCCTGAGATCATGACCTGAGCCAAAGGCCAAGGCTTAATCCACTGAGCACTCAGGTGCCCCCATTTTTGTTTTTTTGTTTTTTTTTTTTTTTAAGAACAAGGAAGTCTTATAAAGTAATAAATTATTTGTATTACTTTAGTAGATTAAAGAAGAAAAATGCACGTAAGGTACATGACAAAAATCAAAAAGAAATTCAAAAATTCAGCATCAGTATATGATAAAAACTTAGCAGGAGAAAAGAACTTTCTTACATTGATAAAAGTTAGTATATGTTATCAGCATCCGTATATGGTGACAACTTAGCATGAGCAAGAGAAACTTTCTTAGGTTAATAAAAGTAACCCACTAGAAACCCATGATCAGTATGTTTAACAAGAAGACAGTTTAAGTCAGGATCAAGACAGCTCAAATAGCATTGAACTTGAAGTTCTAGGTAATGAATTTTTTTTTCAGTTTTTTTTTTTCAGTTTTTAATTTTATTTTAGCTCCAGTATAGCGAATATACAGTGTTATATTAGTTTCAGGTGTACAATATAGTGATTCAACATTCTGTATATAGTGATTCTACACATTACTCAGTGGTCGTCATGATAAGTATACTCTAAATCCCCTTTACCTCTTTCACGCATCCTCCCACCCACCTCCCTTCTGGTAGCCATCAGTTTGTTCTCTGTAGTTGAGAGTCTCTTTGTCTCTCTCTCTCCTTTGTTCAGTTATTTTGTTTCTCAAATGCTGCATATGAGCAAAATCATATGGTGTTTCTCTCTGACTTATTTTGCTTAGCATTATACTCTCTGGCTTCATCTGTGCTGTTGCAAATGGCAAGATTTCATTCTTTTTTATGGCTCAATAATATTCTCTCTCTCTCTCTCACACACACACACACACACTACATCTTCTTTAACCATTTATCTATCAATGGACAGTTGGGCTGCTTCCATATTTGCCTATTGTAATTAATGCTGCTGTAAACATAGGGGTGCATGTATCCCTTTGAATTAGTGTTTTGTACTTTTTGGGGCAAATACCCAGTAGTTCGACTGTTGGATCATAGGGTAGTTATATTTTTAACTTTTTGAGGAACCTCCATACTGTTTTCCACAATAGTTTGCATTCCCACTAACAGTGTACAAGGGTTCCTGTTTCTCCACATCTTCACCAACACTTGTTTCTTGTGTTTTTTATTTTAGCCATTCTGACCGTGTGAGGTGATGTCTCATTGTAGTTTTGATTTGCATTTCCTGTTGATGACTGATGTTGAATGCATTTTGTCTGTCTGGATGTCTTCTTTGAGAAATGTCTGTTCACGTCTTCCGCCCATTTTTTAATTGGATTATTTGTTTTTCTGGTGTAAGTTCTTTATATATTTTGCATACTCACCCTTTATTGGATATGTCATTTGCAAATATCTTCTCCAATTCAGTAGGTAGCTTTTTAGTTTTGTTAATTGTTTCTTCGCTGTGTAATAGCTTTTTATTTTGATGTAGTTCCAATAGTTTTTTTTTACTTTTATTTCCCTTGCCCCAGGATCATAGCTAGAAAAATGTTGCTGTGGCTGATGTCAGAGAAATTACTACCTGTGCTCTTTTCTAGGATTTTTATGGTTCAGGGACTACCTTTGGGCCTTTAATCCATTTTGAGTTCATTTTTTGTTTAGGGTATAAGAACGCGGTCCAGTTTCATTCTTTTGCATGTAGCTGTCCAGTTTTCTAACAGCATTTATTGAAGAGACTTTTTCCCATCGCATATTTTTGCCTCTTTTGTTCAAGATTAATTGACCGTATACTTGTGGGTTTATTTCTGGGTTTTCTGTTCTTTTTCATTGATTTATGTGTCTGTTTTATGCCTGCCTCATACTGTTTTGATTACTACAGCTTTTTTTTTTTTTTTTAAAGATTTCATTTATTTGTTTGACAGAGACACAGCAAGAGAGGGAACACATGAAGTGGGAGTGTGAGAGGGAGAAGCAGGCCTCCCGCTGAGCAGGGAGCCTGATGCAGGGCTCCATCCCAGGACCCCGGGATCATGACCTGAGCCAAAGGCAGAGGCTTAATCACTGAACCACCCAGGTGCCTGATTACTACAGCTTTGTAATATAACTTGAAATCTGGGACTGTGATACTTGCAGTTTTGTTTCTTTTTCAGGATTACTTTGGCTCTTAGGGGTCTTTTGTGGTTCCACATAAATTTTAGGATTGTAGTAGGGGTGCCTGGGTGGCTCAGTGGGTTAAGCCTCTGCCTCCAGCTCAGGTCATGATCTCAGGGTCCTGGAATCGAGCCCCGCATCGGGCTCTCTGCTCAGGGGGGAGCCTGCTTCCCCCTCTCTCTCTGCCTGCCTCTCTATTTGTGATCTCTCTCTCTCTGTTAAATAAATAAATAAATAATAAATAAAATAAAATCTTAAAAAACTAGAACTAGAACTAGAACTCTGCCTTTGGCTTGGATCATGATCGCAGGGTCCTGGGATCGAGTCCTGAATCGGGCTCTCTGCTCAGCGGGGAGCCTGCTCCCTTCTCTCTCTCTCTCCTTGCCTCTCTGCCTACTTGTGATCTCTCGCTCTGTCAAATAAATAAATAAAATCTTTTAAAAAAGAGAAAACTGCAGTCCATAGCAGCAATGCATTTTACAGTCAAATCAGATTTGACTACCCAAATTCATAGGATAAATGGAGATAGTGTGCAGGAAGTTTGTTGGGGGGGGGCTGTCAGGATTGTCCCTTTGGCGGAAGGGAAGCACACAGGAGCAGGAGGAGAAGTTGGGCTCCTGGGCAGTCCCAGCAGGTCCTGCCACTCTCTTCTGCCTTAGGCTGTCTTCTGGTGAACCCAGCTTATAGCAGACCTCTGTGCAAACAGATGCTAGTTTAGGATTACTGGGCTGGTGAGGACCTTGATTGTTCTCTTGTTCAATCTTCTTTCTGATGCACAGCTGCCCTCTGCAATATTCTTTTTTTTTTTTTTTTTTTTTAAGATTTTATTTATTTGTTGACAGACAGAGATCACAAGTAGGCAGAGAGGCAGGCAGGGAGGGAGGGGGAAGCAGACTCCCTGCTGAGCAGAGAACCCAATGTGGGGCTCCATCCCAGGACCCTGGGATCATGACCTGAGCTGAAGGCAGAGGCTTCAACCCACTGAGCCACCCAGGTGTGCTCCTCTGCAATATTCTTGATGTTTAGCTCTCTTCCTCAGCTTGAAGGTAAGAGATGGGAGTTTATTATGTAACCGCACTGTCAGTGTTGAGCACTTGGAGAAGTTACACTGCTTTTATTGTTGTTATTATTATTTTCAAAATTTTATTTATTTGAGATAGAGTGTGTGTGTGGGCGGGCACTCGCATGCACAAGCAGGGGGCGGGGCAGAGGGAGAGGGAGAAGCAGACTCCCTGTTGAGCAGGGAGCCTGACACACAGGGACTCTCAGTCCCAAGACCTGAGCCAAAGTCAGATGCTTAATCAGCTGAGCCGCCCAGGCACCCCTGGAGCACTTTTACTATTGAGTGAAAGTCTGCATTTCTGTAACGTTCTCTCCTTAGACCTACTTCTCCCAGCTACTCAGAATACCTCTTCCAATCCTTATTATTGTTCCAATTTCTACCCTTGGGAAAATTGAAGAAAGTTACATTTCTTTTAAGTTTCTTCTTTAATCCTTTTGAAATATTTCATTTTCTCACCTAATTCTTATATGATGTCCTTTCTTTATTTTTCCCTCCAGCTTTATTGAGGTATAATTGACAAAACTCTGTATACTTAAGATGTGCAGCATGATGGTTTGATATGTGGATGCAGTGTAAATGATTATCACAGTTGAGTTAGTTAATATATCCATCACCTCACATTAGCAATTTTGTGTGTGTGTGTGTGTGTGTGTGTGTGTGTGTGTGGTGAAAACTTAAGATCTACTCCGTTAGCAAATTTCAAGTGTGCAGTACAGTTTTTTCACCTGTAGTCACCAGTGCTGTACATTAGATCCTCAGGACTTATTTATCCTTAACTGAACATTTATGCCCTTTGACCAATTTCTCCCTTGCATCCCCCCCACCCCTGGCAGTTAATTTTCTGCTCTCTGTTTCTATGAGTTTGACTTTTTTAGATTGCATGTATAAGTGAGATCATACCATATTTATATTTTGTTTATTTCATGTAGCATGTCGTCCAGATTCGTCCATGTTGTCAAGAATGGCAGGGTTTTCTTTGTGTGTGTGTGCACATGTGTGTGTGAATAATGCTGCACTGTGTACATATATGCATTACATTTTCTTTATCTGGTCATCCATTGATGGACACTTAAGTTGTTTCCCTATCTTGGCTATTGTGAATAAGGCTAAAGTGGACATGGGAGTGCAGGTGTCTCCTCCAGATGTTATTTTCATTTCCTTAGTGTATATACCCAGATGTGGGATTGCTGGACTATACAATAATTCTATTTTTTAATTTTTTGAGGAAACTCCATACTGTTTTCCCTAGAGGCTGTACCAATTGACATTCTTGGCAACAGTTGTAGAAGGGTTTCCTTTTCTCCATGTCCTTGCCAATACTTGTTATCTTGTCTTTTTGATAATAGTCTTCCTAACACATGTGAAATGATATTTCATTGTGCTTTGGATTTGTATTTCCTTAATGATTAGTTGATGTTGAGCTCCTTTTCATATATCTTTTGGCTATTTGTATATTTTCGGAAAAATATCCAAGTTCTTTGCCCACATTTTGATCAGGTAATTTGCTTTTTTTTTGCTATTGAGTTGTATGAATTTCTTGCATATTTTGAACATCAACCCCTTATCAGATACATAGTTTGCAGTTTTTTCCCTCTTCTATGGGAAGAGGAAATTTCATTTTGTTGTTTTTCTTTTCTCAGTGCAGAAGCTTTTTAGTTTTATGCAATCCTGCTTGTTTATTTTTACTTTTCTTACTTGTGCTCTTGGTGTCATATTAAAAAAAAATCATTGACAAAACTAATATCAAAGAGCTTATCCCCTGTGTTTTCTTTTAGGAGTTTTATGGTTTCAGTTCTTATACTTAAGTCTTTAGTCCATTTTGAGTTGATTTTTGTATAGGGTATAAGATAAGGATCCCGTTCATTCTTTTGCATGTGGTAGTATAGTTTTGCCAAAACTATTTGTTTTATTTAAAAATTTTTAAATTTAAATTCAATTTAATTAACATATAGTGTATTATTAATTTTAGGAGTAGAATTTAGTGATTCATCAGTTGCATACAACACCCTGTGCTGGTTACTTCAAGTGCCCTCCTTAATGCCCATCACCCAGTTATCCCATCTTCCCAGCCACCATCTCTCCAGCAATACTCAGTTTGTTTCCTATAGTTAAGAGTCTCTTATGGTTTGCCTCTCTCTCTGTTTTCCTCTAATTTTATTTTTCCTTCCCCTCCCCTGTGTTCATCAGTTTTGTTTCTTAAATTCCACATATGAATGAAATCATGTGGTATTTGTATTTCTCTGACTTATTTCGATTAGCAAAATACCCCCTAGTTCCATCCACGTCATTGAAAACGGTAAGATTTCATTCTTTTTTTTTTTTTTAATATTTTTATTTATTTGACAGACAGATCACAAGTAGGCAGAGAGGCAGGCAGAGAGAGAGAGGAGGAGGAGGCAGGCTCCCTGCTGAGCAGAGAGCCCGATGCGAGGTTCGATCCAAGGACCCTGGGATCATGACCCGAGCCGAAGGCAGAGGCTTTAACCACTGAGCCACCCAGGCGCCCCAGATTTCATTCTTTTTGATGGCTGAGCAATAACTGCATTTTGTGTATATACCACATCTTCTTTTTTTTTTTTTTTAAGATTTTATTTATTTATTTGACAGACGGAGATCACAAGTAGGCAGAGAGGCAGGCAGAGAGAGAGAGGAGGAAGCAGGCTCTCCGTGGAGCAGAGAGACCGATGCGGGGCTCGATCTCAGGACCCTGGGACCATGACCTGAGCCAAAAGCAGAGGCTTTAACCCACTGAGCCACCCAGGCACCCCTATACTACATCTTTATCCATTCATCTGTCGATGGATATCTGGGCTCTTGCCATATTTTGGCAATTGTGGACATTGCTGCTATAAACATTGGGGAGTGTGTGCCCTTTTGAATCATTGTGTTTGTATCCTTTGGGTAAGTACCTAGTAGTGGGATTGCTGGGTTATAGGGTAGCTCTATTTTTAACTTTTTGAGGAACCAACATACTGTTTTCCAGAGTGGCTGCACCAGTTTGCATTCCCAACAGTGTAGGAGGGTTCCCCTTTCTCCACATCCTTGCCAACATCTGTTGTTTCCTGACTCAATTTTAGCCATTCTGACTGGTGTGAGGTGGTCTCTCACTGTGGTTTTGATGTGTATTTCCCTGATGCTGAATGATCCAACACCATTTATTGAAGACTGTCCTTTCCCAGTCTGTATTCTTGGCTCCCTTCTCATAGGTTAGTTGACTGTATATGTGTAGGTTTATTTCTGAATTCTCAATTGTGTTTCATTGCCCTATGTGTCTGTTTTTATCCAGTACCTTACCATTTTGATTACTGTAAGTTTCTAATATAGTTTGAAATCAGGAAAGGTGATGCCTCCAGCTTTGTTCTTTTTCAGTATTCCTTTGGCTATTCAGGGCCTTTTATGATTCCATACACATTTTAGGATTGTTTTTTTCTGTATCTGTGAAAAATGCCATTGGAATTTTGATAGAGGTTTCATTGAATCTGTAGACTGCTTTGGGTAGTATGGACATTTTAATGGTAGTAATCTTCCAATCCACGGGTAGGAGATGGCTTTCCAGTCTTTAAAAAATATTTTATTTATTTATTTATTGAAGTTTGTTTATTTATTTATTTATTAGTGCATGAGCAGGTAGGGGGGGAGGAGCTGAGGGAGAGGGACAAGCACACTCCACACTCAGTGTGGAGCCTGATGTGGGGCTCAATCCCAGGCTGCTGAGATCATGACCTGAGCTGAAATCAAGAGTTGGATGCTTGACTGACTGAGCCATCTAGGCGTTCCTCGTTCCATTTTCTTGTATGTCATCATTTTCTTTCATTCTTGTGGTTTTTTATGTTCAGAACTTTCACCTCTTTGGTTAAATTTCTAAATCCCTTAGCATTATTAATTTTATTCTACATTGTTATTATTCTTTTCACATGTTGTTCAAACCAGGCCTTTGCCGTATTACTCCCTTTTCCATACATATTATCAGTTATTATGCCATTTTAAGGACCTTTGTGTCAGCTGCTCTTTCTTTCTTTCTTTTTTTTTAAATTTCACTTATTTGACACCGAGAGAGAGAGATCACAAGTAGGCAGAGAGGCAGGCAGAGAGGGGGAAGCAGATTCCCTGCTGAGCAGAGAGCCCAATGCGGGACTCCATCCCAGGACCCTGAGATCATGACCCGAGCCGAAGGCAGAGGCTTAACCCACTGAGCCACCTAGGCGCCCTCAGCTGCTCTTTCTGCCTGAAATACTCTTCTCTCAAATCAGAATTGCTGGCTCCTTCTTCATATTTGGTCCTCAATATGGACGTTTCCCAGGGCCGCAGTATTACTTTCATGAGTCTGAGGCACTTTTGCCTTTGCAGATGTCTTTTGTCATTTAAAAAAAAAAAAAAAAGCATTAAAAATTATACTTTATGACTGTATTGGTATAAAGATGAATATATTAATATTACATATTAAAACATTCTCTGTAGCTTAAGCGTTCACATTTTCTTCTGATTTTGAAACAAACCATTTTCATGGGCCTCCCAAAATACTGCAGACTCTAGGCACTGTGCCCTCCTTAGGGCAGTGTCGTGCTCTGTTGCATGATATTATGGTATGTATTATATTTCCTGCCATATGCTTAGTGTGTAGAGCAGAGCCAGGCTCATGAATGTAAGAAGAAAGTAACCAACACTAGGCTCCAAGTGGAGAATTCTCTTCTGGCTAAAGTACATGAGAATTGCATATTCCTAAAATGTTTAAATGTTTATTAAGTTTTTTTTAAAAAAGATTTTTGTTTATTTGAGAGAGCGAGAGATTGAACAATAGCATGAGCAGGGGCAGAGGGCGAGGAAGAAGCAGGGTTCCCGCTGAGCAGGGAGCCCAGTGTAGGGCTCCATCCCAGGACCCTGGGATCAAAACTGGAGCTGAAGGCAGATGCTCAACTAACTGAGCCACCCAGGTGCCCTCCCCTCTACTTTTTTTTTTTTTTTAATATTGTTCAATTTTAAGGTTATTTCTTTTCTTTTTTTTTTTTTTAAGATTTTATTTATTTATATGACAGAGATCACAAGTAGGCAGAGAGAGAGGAGGAAGCAGGTTCCCCGAGGAGCAGAGAACCCGACATGGGGCTCGATCCCAGGACCCTGGGATCATGATCTGAGCTGAAGGCAGAGGCTTTAACCCACTGAGCCACCCAGGTGCCCCCAATTTTAAGGTTATTTCTAATTTTCCCATTTATGCATGATCCTAACCATCTTTTATTCAGACAACTTCTCCATCCTCTTTTCCCCTTTAGGGTTATTTCTTTACAGTGAGTTTCCAGACAAGAATTACTAGGTCCAAATTTGTGTGTATGCTTCTATCATGGCTGTCCTCTAGTCTTAAAAAAACAAAACAAAACAAAACACTATTCTCTGGTTCTTATTTTATCACATATAGTTGAATTTTCAGTTAAGTAACCTTTTGTTATATGGTGTGAATCGGTTACTATTTTCTCTTTATTGTTTTAGATGTTGTTAGTTTATTATTTCCAAGTATTTTGAAATTCTTGAGGGTAGGATTCTATATTTTCATCCCAGCACAGTATAGAACTTATTAGTAGGTGCTCAGTTTTGGTTGCTTGGTTGTGAGAAAAAGGGAAGTTTAGAGAGGAAGCTAATTCTGGGGGAAAGATGACAAAATATTATTGATATCTGTTCAGATGATCATTTCTAGCAGTCTGCATTTGGAATTTATTCCAGAAAGATTAACAGTCAACTCCATGGGAACGGATCATCTATGAGGGAGAGAAAATCATGGCAGATAAAAGCAAGGCAAATGAGCCCTGGGAAGGGTAAGGAAGGGGAAGGGATGGGAAGGGCAGGGGAAGGATGCTGCCATGTACTGAGTACTATTACAGTGATATGTGCATTTCTACATGCAGTCCTCACAGTAATTCTACCCTTCCATCCATCCATTCAACAACTATTTATTGAATGTTTCTGGCATGACAGGTGCCATGCTAAGTACTGAGATGGAGGTATCATCCAAAGCTTTGGCCAGTTGGTGGCAGAGATTGGGTGGGAAATCAGACTTCACTGACTTCATAGTGCATATCCTTTCTAGTATGCTATTTCGACATAGGTGAACATTAAATTGACTATTGGAGGGGCGCCTGGGTGGCCCAGTCAGTTAAGCGGCTGCTTTCCGCTCAGGTCATGATCCCAGAGTCCTGGGATCAAGGCCCACATTGGGCTCCCTGCTCAGCGGGGAGCCTGCTTCTCCCTCTCCCACTGCCCCTGCTTGTATCCCCTCTCTTGCTGTCTCTTTCTCTCTGTGTCAAATAAATAAATAAAATCTTAAAAAAAAATAAATTGATTATTGAGAGTTAATCATGCACATTTTATTTAGAATTTTGTTAAGGGACTTGGTGTAAGTGCTATCCATGAGAAAAAAACAGTATCTACCAAGGCAGCAAGTGATGTCTTCCACTGTCCTCCCCACTGCCTTTCTGGAATTAATCTTAGTATATTATGAGACCCTGTATTTTAATGTAGTCTGCCTTGCATTCAAACTTGTTATTTGTCAGTCTGTCTCTCCCACACATTTTGATACACAGAGTATCTTTGGATAGTACTTTAAGCAAAATAATTATTTTATTTAAAATTGAATATTATTGTTTCTCTTAGTAGGTATGAATTTGTTAGTGTGTTGGTATATTTGATTATCATACTGCTGTGGAAAATAGCACATGGTTGTAATATTAGGGAATATTTAAAAATGAGATGGCTTAGGAACATCTCTTGCCTATAACTTTAAAAAATGAATATACTTTGTTTTGTGGAAACTTTACAACATAAACAAGTAGGGAGAACATTGTAATGGGCTCTCTTATACTTTCAGTTAAATTAGGATGATATGTTGAGGGTCAGCGCTAAACAAAAGCCAGTTTAAAAGGAAAGCAACATTGTGACCAGGAATGGCATTCCTGCTGGAACGTAATTAGTATGTAGGTCAGAATTAATACTATGTTATCTCTGGAGTAAAAAATGCCATGGTAATAAGAATTTAGCTATGGGTCAGAGGTATTTTATTTGGTGTGAATCTTTAGGGATTCTGTTCTTGAGACCTGAGCTCTTGAGAACAGTAGCCTTCATTGAAGTTAGCTCATGAAATTAGATATATATATATATTTTTTTTTTTTAATTTTTTGAATATTTTATTTATTTGAGAGAAAGAGCACGTGTGCATGAGCGTGAGTTGGGGGGAGGGGCAGAGGCAGAGGGAGAGAGTGAAGCAGGCTCCTTTCTGAGCAGGGAGCCTGACTCAGGGCTTGATCCCAGGCAATTGTGGACTAACCTGAGCCAAAGGCAGATGCTTAACCCACTGAGCCACCCAGGTGCCCCTTCTATTGATTATTTTTATAACTTCTATTATTTTAATTTTCTGGTGCTCTTTTTAAAAGCCACACCGTCTTCACCACACCATCTTCACCAGTGCTATATCTCTCTGAGGCAATTGATACATTGAAAAAAATTTCCTTTTTCAATGGTCTTTGGGTTGCTTAGGTTGTTTTTTTTTTGTTTGTGTGTGTGTGTGGTGTTTTTTGTTTTTGGGTTTTTTTGTTTGTTTGTTTGTTTGATTTGGTCTCTTTCTTGCATGCTAGTAGCTTCCCTCAAATATCTGCTTGTCAGGGAGGAAATGACTGAGGTCAATAAAAGGCAGAGGGAAGCTTGTACTCTGAGCCCCACATGAGATACCGCCTTGCTCCTGTCAGAATGGTATTCATCGAAAAGAAACAAGTGCTGGCAGGATTGTGGAGAAAGGGAACCATGGTGCCCTATTGATGGGAATGTAGACTGTCACAGCCACTATGGAAAAACAGTCTGGAGGTTTCCCCCCAAATTAAAATTGAGCTATCATTTGATCCAGCAGTCCTCCTTCTGGATATTTATCTGACGGAAACAGAAACAGGATATTGAAGAGACATGTACAGTTGCATGTTCATTGCGTCATTATTCACATTAGCTGAGACCAGGAAGCAACCTAAATGTCAACCAGTGGATGAATGGTTAAAGGAAATGTGGTGTCTGTGTATACAGTGGAATATTATTCAGCTATACAAAGAAGGAACTCTTGCTATTTGCTACAGTATCATGGACCTTGAGGGCATTATGCTAAGTTAAATAAGGCAGAGAAACCCAAGTGTCATATGACCTCATTTAATTAGGTACAGTCTTAAAAATAAAAAAAAACAAGGTCACCTGGGTGGCTCAGTTGGTTATTGGTTAAGCGTCTGCCTTCAGCTCTGGTCATGATCCTGAAGTCCTGGGGTGGAGGCTTCCCTCCCCACTCACCCCTACCCCAAATAAGGCTTTCCGCTCAGCAGGGAGTCTGCTTCTCTTTTTTTTGCTTCTCCCCGCCCTGTTTGTGTTCTCTCTCTCTCAAATAAATAAATAAAGCTTAAAAGTAAAATAAAATTAAAAAAACCAAACTCATAGGTACAGAGAACAGGTTGGTGGTTGCCAGAGACAGTAATGAAATGAGTAAAGAGACAGTAGATGAAATGAATAAAATGTGTCAAAAAGTACAAACTTCCAGTTATAAAATAAGTAAGTCCTGGGATGTGGTGTATGATAGCCTGGTGAGTATAGTTAACAATACTGTATTGTATATTTGAATGTTGGTGAGAGTAGCCATTTAAAATTCTCATCAGAAGAAATTGTTAATTGTGTGGTGATAGATGTTAATTAGACCTGTTGTGGTATTTCCCAATACATACAAATATTGCATCAGTGTGTTATATACCTGAAACTAACATAGTTATATGTCAATTTTATTTCAGTTAAAAATAAATAAATGTAGTCAGAATCGGGGTAACTGAAGATCCCTTAAGAAAAAAAAAAAAGCATAAAAAAATAAGGAATACATTCGTTAACTTATTTTTAAGCCCTTAACTTTTGAAAGTTGGTATTATTAATGATAACAGAACTAGCCTTTAAGGCGATCAGAATAAGTAATGTATACATTGAGCTCATGAGTAAAAGCAGAATCTCTTATGTAATGCTGTCTTTGGGGGTCAGGGCTGGCAATAGAGGGGATGTTGTGATAATACAATATTTAGAAGGTGATAGTACAGTATTATGTTGTAGATTTTTAAAAAACTTTCAAACAGGCAAATTTGTGTAGCTAACTAAAGATAGCTGGCTGAGGACATAGTACCAGTACCACGTTGTTTTGGATAGCTTGTTGCAAGATCATTTGTTTTTCATCTTCAGGTTAGTTCAGGTTAATCTGAAAATGCACTTTTTTTTTTTTTCCGGATGGGATATAGGTAGCTGGGATTCCAAGATTCCTTCTTTCCAAACTAGTAATTATTATTTGGAATTGAGCTTCCTACTTATGTTTACTGATAAATATTTGTCATTAAATGGGGGACAGAGAACCTAAAGGCAGGCTTTAGCCCCTCAGCTTCTTTTGTTGAGGCCTCTGAAGATAGTGTCAGTTGCTAATGTCTGGAAGCTAAGCATTCTTCTCCATCCCACCCTTTTCCTATCTCCCCCAAGGTTTTTTCTCTTTTCCTTGGCCAAATAAGTCATGGCTTACCATCTGTCATTGATCCATAAAAAGTTCAGTTCTGATTTATCTGTTTATTACACTGTATCCCCATTTTCTGTCCCCATAAGCAGCCATCCCAGTGGATTTAAGGTGTCTATCTGTGTCCTGCAACTTGCTTCTCTCTTTCCCTTTGAGTCACTCATCCAGTTATTATGTGTGGAGCATCTGCTCTGTATTTGTCACTCT
Organism: Enhydra lutris kenyoni; assembly: GCF_002288905.1. Lineage (NCBI taxonomy): Eukaryota > Metazoa > Chordata > Mammalia > Carnivora > Mustelidae > Enhydra > Enhydra lutris. The sequence continues at coordinate 42,381,628 of NW_019154094.1, read as the reverse complement.
TTTGGGTACTGGGATACAATAGTGAGCAATCCCGAAACCCTTCTGTCACGGAATTACATGGAGCTTTCAGCTTTCTTCAGTCTGGGATACCTCTTTTATCCAGTATAAAATAGAAATATGTAATTAAAATAATAAATGAATATCTTGACTAAACTACAGTGGTCTTTGTTCATATTTTGAAAAGTTAGTTGTATACTCTAATTATTTCTCAGAAATTCAACTTGAATTCTTGTAGTTATGAATGATCCTTCACTGATTGTCATTTGCTCTGCTTGGTCAATTGTACTCGATGAAAAAATATTTCCTCCTTTCACTAAATAGCAGAAATTTGCTGTGGAGCCTGGGCTGGTAGAATAGATGAGGGAGAATTTGCTTTTTTATATTCAATTTGTGAGTAGCTGACCTAAGTATTCAGTGTGATGTCTGCCCTTTCTTTTTCAGTTAAGGTAAGGAGCTCAGCTTTCTCTTTTTTCCTTTCATAGATTTTGGTTGTTGGTAATTTCTAAGGTAAGTGTTTACAGATAGCTTTTATTTCTCAAAATTGGCTGCCTCTGCCTCCCTGTGGAGTATTAAAAAAATGCACAGATGAGGAAGCTGGGAAGACTGTTTCAATAGCAGTATACCTTTGAGAGAGTCACTTACGGTCTTTGGTTCTGTGTCCTCACCTGTACAATGAAGAGCTTGGAGAAAGCTGTTTGAAAGGCTCTCTTGCCGTGGCAAGAATTTTAGCAAAGTCTCAGCAAGGGAACGGTGAATAGAGCTTAGGATGCATGTGTCATTACCTTACAGAAGTTTGACAGGTGATGTTTTCACAGGTTTTGACTTGCAAACCTGTGTCTTTGCTGGAAGACTCATGGGGAATTGTGAGGAATTTGCTGAGGATTGCAGAGATAGTGAATAAGAGAACGAAGATGTTTTTCAAAATAAGAAAATAGAGGGGCGCCTGGGTGGCTCAGTGGCTTGGAGCCTCTGCTTTCGGCTCGGGTCGTGATCCCGGGGTCCTGGGATCGAGTCCCACGTCGGGCTCTCTGCTCAGCAGGGAGCCTGCTTCTCCGTCTCTCTCTGCCTGCCTCTCTGCCTGCTTGTGTTCTCTTGTCTGTCAAATAAATGAATGGAATCTTTAAAAAGAAAAAAGAAAATAGAGATGCCTGGGTGGCTTACCTTGTTAAGTGTTCAATTCTTGGTTTCAGCTAAAGTCATGACCTCAGGGTCATGAGATTGAGCCCTGCATGGGTATTGCTTGGATTTCTCTCTCCCTCTTTCTCTCTCTACCTCCCTTCCCCTGCCCCTGCTCTCTGAAATAAGGAAATAAACCTTTTAAAAAAAAATAAGAAAATAGTAGGAAAGTAGAATTTACAACAGGAAAAGAAAAAACAACACTGAACAGAGCATATGCTTTCTTCTTGAGCTGTTTTAATACTGAGTACAGTCTTTAGAAAGTCAAGTTATTGCCTGGGTGTCTGAAAATATCTTTGCAACCTGAATTCACTTGAAGTTGACCTTCTGTACTTAAATTCTAGTTGTATTGTTAAATAGAGTTTGTGCTTTGCAAAGAGGACTCCTAATTGCCCTCTCTCTGGGATGATGATTTGAAGTAACCTCGAACTTTCAGAAAGTCCAAAAGTTCTTGGTTTCCTAATTCCATGACTCTGCAGCATAATACTGTATGCTGTTGGGAATCTTGAAGAATTTAGAGAAAGAGGGAGAGTTTGGTAAAAGGGTTCAAACTTCTAGCTATTAGACGAATAAGGTCTGAGGCTGTAATGTAAGACATGGTGACTAGAGTTGATAATACTGCATTGTAAAATTGAATTTGCTAAGACAAGTTAAATGTTCTCACCTAAGTAACTAAAAAAAAAACAAGTAAGGTGATAGGGGTGTTAATTAACTAGATGGGGGAAAATCCTTTCACAATATATATATGTAAAACAAAACACCACAACGTACACTTAAAATATCTTATAATTTTATATGTTACTCATACTTCAATAAAGCTGAAATAAAAAAAAAACAAAACCCAAAAGAATTTAGAAAACTTGCCAGGGAAAAAAGTCTTCCTCTGCTTTGTAGGAGATAAGCAGATGGCAAAAGGGATTTTATCTACCTGGCAAGCAAGAACAGTTGAGATTTAGAAGTTTTGTGACACGTTTTAATGACAGGGTAGAGCAGGATGTGAAAACTGAAACAAGGATGAAGTTAATAAAAAAAATAGTAATTGGATTGGTATCAAGAACTTTGCTAGAATTTTAGCCAAATATCCTATTCTTTTTTGAAAAAATGCTAGGCATTTTGAAAACCTATTTTTAAGAGGCGTGTGGCTGGGATCCTGGGCTTTGAGCCAGGGTCTGGCTTTGTGGAATTTTCCCAGTTGAAATTAAAAAAAAAAAAAAGTGAATTTTTAGATTATATATTCTAAACGAGTCCCTTTCAGAAACATATTGCTGCAGAGAGTGTATTCTCTGCCTCTTTGCTGCTCCACTGTGGTCCATGGTGTCACCTGGGAGCTGGTTAGAAATGCTGTCCTTGGGGCACCAGGGTGGCTCAGTGGGTTAAAGCCTCTGCTTTCGGCTCAGGTCATGATCCCAGAGTCCTGGGATCAAGCCCCACAGCGGGCTCTCTGCTCAGTGGGGGGTCTGCTTCCTCCTCTCTCTCTGTCTGCTTCTCTGCCTGCTTGTGATCTCTGTCAAATAAATAAAATATTAAAAAAAAAAAAAAAAAGAAATGCTGTCATAGTCCTCACAGCAGAGCTACCACCCATGGAGAAGATGCATTGTGACCAGATTCCCAGTGAGTCTTGTGCACTCTAAAATTTAGGAGCACAGCTCTACACCACTATAAAAATGTTCTCTGTATTTTTTTTTTAAAGATTTTATTTATTTATTTGACAGAGAGATATGGAGAGAGCAGACAGAGGGAGAGGGAGAAGTAGGCTCTCTGCTGAACAGGGAGCCCAACACGGGTCTCGATCCTAGGACCCTGGGATCATGACCTGAGCCTCAGGCAGTCGATTGATGACTGAGTCACCTAGGCGCCCCTGTTCTCTGTATTTTTATATTTTCTTTCTTTTTGGGAGGAGATAAGGAGAGGGAGGAGACTCCGTTTTCTTCCCCCAGCCATATCGTGCTATAATTGGCAAATAAAATTGTACATATTTGCTTTTTTTTTTTTTTTAAGATTTTATTTATTTGACACAGAGAGAGACAGCGAGAGAGTGAACACAAGCAGGGGTAGTGAGAGGGAGAAGCAGATTCCCTGCTGAGCAGGGAGCCTGATGTGGGGCTCAACCCTAGGACCCCGGGATCGTGACCTGAGCCGAAGGCAGACGCTTAACGATGGAGCCACCCAGGTGCCTCCAAATTGTTCATATTTAAAGTGAAGATTTGATACATGGATACATTATAAAATAATTACCACAATTAAGTGAATAACACATCACCTCATAAAATTACCACTTTTAAAATTTTTTTCACGTTTTGTTAATTGACCTGGTGAAATTATAATGCAGTACTTTTCTTGCAAAGAAAAGTTTGGGAGGTTTATCTAAATGCCTCATTAACCTCTGAAAATAGCATTTGTGCTTGAGACCAGACAATAATCTTCCTAAGAACACGGACTCCTGCCGCTGCTCCTTGTCTTCACTCCGTTCCCTCCCGGCACCGGGTCCTTCGTGTGGTGCAGAATAGGGCTCTCCTCAATCAGTGGGCACCAAAGGCAATGGCAGAGGGCACTAGAGAAGTTCTTTTTGTACTTACTTTTATCTAAAACAGAAGGTGGGCCTTATTAATATGTAGTACTATGTCTTTTATTTCTATTTTTTTAAAAGATTTTATGTATTTATTTGACAGAGAGATCACAAGTAGGCAGAGAGGCAGGCAGAGAGAGAGTGGGGGAAGCAGGCTCCCTGCCGAACAGAGAGCCCACGTGGGGCTCGATCCCAGGACCCTGAGATCATGACCTGAGCTGAAGGCAGAGGCTTAACCCACTGAGCCACGCAGGCACCCCCATATGTAATATTATAGATATTGATGATATTGAATATAATTTAGCAATGAATATACATACTCGAAGTATGAATGTTGGAAAGTTTTTAATGATAGTACTTCATTAAATGAAATCCCAAGTATTAACCATGTGTATATATCCTGAAAGGACCCACAGGATTTGGGAAAATTGTCACATGCTGTCTCCAGAGTTGAAGATATTTGAACATAATGGCATTTTCAGCTGGAAGGAACATAAGCTTTCCTTACTTTACATGTGAAGAAACTGAGGCCCAAACAGCAGAAATACTTTTCAAAGGTCCTGATATTAGGAATTAGGATAATGGTTTCCCACGTTATGCTTCGGTTTTCTTTTCATTGTTCCTTTGGCTTCTGAATGCCTTCTGAGATATCTAGAGGTTCCATTGGGGTCCTTAGAGGCCAAAGATGTGGGTGGGAGGAGGAAGGATGATAGGAAGGGGTTCTGGTAGCCTGTCTCCGATCTGAATATTTTTACTTTTAGGTGTTTTAGAAATAGATGACTGCTTTCATACATAATGCGTTCCTGCAAACATGTGGACTTCTTAAGAGAAGTCTTACTTGCTGGAAGCGGGATTCTCGTTAGTCTTAAAGAAGCATGCCAGAGTGGTACATTCAAAAGAATGTTCTAACCATTACTCTAGGATAAAAATATTATAACACTACTGTCATGGTTCAAGACATTTTTGGAGTTGCCTTAGGGAAGAGTTTATGAAATATACACAAATAATCAGTTGTATTAGTATTTAAGCTTTGTTTTGGAATAGCAATTCTATTACCTATTTTAATTATCCTTTTTCACACCACTTCTTTCAATGATCAGGTATTTACTAAAATTCTAATTACATCCTCAAAGAATATCTTCCATCATTTAAAATAAAGTCATTTTGGAAAAAAAAAAAAAAGATCATAGACTTTTTACATAGAGGAAAATGTAAAGATTTCCAAAGAAGAGCTTTGAACAAAGACAATGTTCTGTCTGAGTTACATTTGGAAAAGCAATTAAGTGCTTATTTATTTCAAACCATGCGGTGGGTTCCAAGGCTACAAAGATGAAAAATATATGGTCCTGCCCCTTCCTGGTGCACACTGCCCAGGGGAGGAGAAAGAGAGATTTAAATATGAATCACAATGTAGGGGTACAGCCCTCACTGTGTTAAGAGAATAAATGAAATTCCAGAGAAAGAAGAGATTATTTCAGCCTGGTTGGTATTTAGTCAAGGACACAGGCCATGGGATGGCCTGTAGATGGGCCTGTAGATGGAATGGGTAGAAGTGGTTTTATCCATTGTCTTTGAGTTGAAAGGCGTTTTTATAGGTGTAAAGGAAGTTCTAGATTAAGGGACCAGTGTGAACCCTGGTGTGAAGTCAGTAAAATGCATGGATACATTTGGAGAAGGGGGACTAGGTAGTGTGACCAGAATGTGGGTGGTGGGGCAGTTTACACCTCTGGAGAGTAAGCTCCATGAGAGTGGGGACCTCAGTTACATCCTTGCTCCCTGCAGAAGTACCTGGCCTATAGCAGGTGGTCAGCACAAGTGCTTACTGGTATAATGGGAAGATGGTTGCAATTACATTACAAAGAGCCTTCACTTTTTGTTAAGATGTTTGGACTTTATCCTGTGTCCTTTGAAGGTTTTTGATGAAAGATATGACAATTTGAGGATGGTTTTCAAAATGTGACTCTGGCTGTGGGACAGAGCTATCCTTCCAATTCTCTTTCTTTCTTCCTTTCTTTCTTTCTTTTTTTTTTTTTTAAAGATTTTATTTATTTATTTGTCAGAGAGAGCAAGCACAAGCAGGGGGAGCAGCAGGCAGAGAGAGAAGCAGGCTCTTGGGATCCTGACCTGAGCTTAAGACAGGCACTTAACCCACTGAGCCACCCAAGCGTCCCCTTCCAATGTTTTACCTAAAGAGCTTGTCTGCTTCAGTAGGTTGGAGAGGACCCCATCAGTTTCCTTTTCTGACAAACTCACAGGTATTGCTGATACTGCTGGTGGCCTCACTTTAGTAGTAAGGGGAGAATGGATCTGACCATTTTAAAAAGGAAGTTTCCAGGAACAATACTAAGCATGATGCCTTTGGAAATCTAAGAGGCTGTATTTTGGATTCAGAAGACGAGACTAAAGCTGTTTTGATGTTTAAAATTCTGTCTCCCTTCAAAATATGCTCCCAAGTTTGCTCATTTTTGTTCTTTTGTTTTTGTTTATATCTTAAAGAAATGGGTCGCTTCCTGTGGCTTACAGGTAGGAATTTGAGACCCTCATGAAATATGTCAGAAGGGTTCTCTGTTGGTAAGGAACCTTTGTTAATTGCAGAATGAGGAAAATGCGATCCCTGTGGTAATGGTATTTAGAAAGTTTTAAAATGAAGTGCCTTTTGAAAAAATTATTAATGAGCTGGCTTTGATGTTTGGTCCCTTTCCATTGTCTTTTACATTTGTTTGTGATACAACAAATATCATGGCCTTTCTTTGTGAAAATGTGGAACACCGAGTCTGTATGCCCTGGTACTATACAAAAGTTATATAAAGTGATATAAAGTGATTCAAATAGGTCCTAAAATGATTATGTAGTCTGGGAGGGAAGATAAAACAAGCAGATTAATGGTAACGACTATATATCATAGTGTGTTTGTGTGTGTGTGTGTGTTTGTATAATATATATAGATACATAAATAGGATATTTCACTTTTTAGATCAGATAGAATGTGACAGTTTTACCACAAAAACAAGACAGATAACATGTTATGTATATTCAGGAAGAAAGATAAGGGAAGATTATCAGTAAACTGACCAGTCTTGTTTTGTTCCATATTAGCTATCAAAGGAAGCCCAGGCAGTGCAGCCTGTCTTTCAAAGTCAGGCTCCCCTAGCTTTAGCGGATCAGAGCAGGTGAAGAGTAGAACCTTAGTTGGGACTTAGTAAACATGAGAAGCTGCGGGAGATGACGCCCATGTGTCAGGGATGCCGTTTGAAATAGCAAACTGTGGTCCAAAGAGAGTCAGTCAGGCTAGAGATGGGAATCTGTGTGCTCTTTACTTTTAAGCGATTGTTGTGTGAAGTGATGTAAAATTGCTGAGTGAAAGGCTGTTGAGATGGAAGAAGAAATAGAGGAGGATGGAACTTGGAAAAGATCAGCATCAAGGTGTGTTGAATGAGAAAGTGAAAAGAGGGAAGGAAATGGGAAAGCAGGAGAGCACTGCAGAGGTAGGGAGGGGGGACTTCTTCAGGGAAGGGGAGTTAGTAGTTTTTGCTAGAGAAGTTACTAAGAGTGAGAACTAAAGAATGTATTATTAGTGATTTGTGAGAACAAATACATTTCCTGAAAAATGTGTAGGTGCCTCTACAAAGTCTAGAGTGGGAATAAGTAAAACTATGTAATAAGTAAAACTGTTAACATTTTGTGATTATTGCTGTTAATTTATTTGTAAGTTGTGTGTTTTATGGAGCCTTAGAAGCCTATAGGTTTATAGGTCTCTGCAGAAGACCTTTTATAGTTTACAGTCTCCTTGGCTCTGGATTCCAATCCTGATTTCAGTATTTCAGCAGTAGTTATACCAAATATACATTTAAAAATCTTTATATGGAGGCCGAAACACTTGGAGTCATTCTTGACTGTGTTTCACATCTCACAGACTACCCACCAGCAAACTGTGTTGTATCTACCTTCAAATGTATCCCAAATCTGACCACTTTTCACCATCGTCGTTGCTACCACCCTGGGCCACAGACTCGCTCCTCTTGCCTCTACTGCAGAAGCTTCCCAGCTGCTGTCAACTACTAAAGATCCCCTTTCAGTCTGTTGTCAGCCCTATTACTAGAGTGATTCTTTAAAAATGTAAATCACATCTGGCCCCGGGGCTGGCTCTGTTGGTTGAGCACACAACTCTTGATCTCCTGGTTGAGTTCAAGTCCCATGTTGGGCGGGCATGGAGCTTACTTCAGAAAAATGTAAATCAGATTATGTCACTCCTTTGTTCAAAACCCTTCCAGTGGCTTTCCCTCCCATGCTGAAATAAGAGCTGGTATTATGCTAAGAGAAATAAGTCAATCAGAGAAAGACAATTATCATATGATCTCTGATATGTGGAATTTAAGAAACAAAACAGAGGATCATAGGGGAAGAGAGGAAAAAATAAAACAGACAAACGGACAAACCTTCAGAGACTCTTAATCATGGGAAACAAACTGAAGGTTGCTGGATGGGGGGGGTTGGAAGGATGGGGTAACTGGGTGATGGATTTTAAGGAGGGCACGTGATGTAAGGAGCACTGGGTGTTATATACAACTGATGAACCACAGCTCGGTACCTATGAAACCAATAATACCTTATATGTTAATTAATTGAATTAAAATTTAAGAGTTTTTTTTTTTTTAAGATTTTATTTATTTATCTGACAGAGATCACAAGTAGGCAGAGAGGCAGGCACAGAGAGAGGGGAAAGCAGGCTCCCTGCTGAGCAGAGAGCCCAATGTGGGACTCAATCCCAGGAGTCTGGGATCATGACCTGAGCCGAAGGCAGAGGCTTAGCCCACTGAGCCACCCAGGTGCCCCCAAATTTAAAAGGTTTAAAAAAAAAAAAAAAAAAGAGGCCCTCAACATAGGGGTTTGTAAAAATAAGAAAAAAATTACAAATAAATAAATAAAAATTTGAAGAAAAAACCCCCTGATGTTCTTATATAACCTCTGAGGCAAGCTGGCCTCACTACTCCTGGAAGCATGCCGCCCGTGCCCCCTCCCCCAACCTCAGGACCTTTGCACTTGTTCCTTCAGCATAGAATAATGTTCCTTCAGATATTTTTGGGGATTGTTCCTTCCCTTCCTTCATATCTTCACTCAAATGCACCTTCTCAGAGCTGCCTTCCTTGTCCCCTGCCTATTCCCCATCTGTGACTTGACTGCATGTTTCTGTTTTATTTTTATCTAATTTGTCTCTCACGTACACTAGAATGTGTATGATCATCGAGAACAGAATTTTTGTCTTACTTTATTCACTGTAGAATCTCCAGTGCCTAAATGGTCCTGGCACATGATGGGTGAACAATAAATACGTGCTGAATGAAGGAATACCATCTTCTCCTTTCCCAGACTGGCGGTATTTTGGTACAGACTTTGTTAGGCACCTTCATGCATGGGTGGGACTTGGCTTTCTTTATAGATCTGGGTCTTTCTTTATAGATGTGGTAAAAGTTCTCCTTCCTCCACAGCTGCTCAGTCAGCTCCCTCTGCCCACTCAGAAGTTACTCATCCTCTAGGTTGTGGGCTGGCAGCATGGTGTAAATTGGTTTTGGCAAAGTTAGAGGTGCATGAAGGCATGTTGGGATTTGAATATGGTAAAATTTTTAGAGTAAGGGAAGATATTAAAATCTCTTTCATTTTGGTAGGCAACATTTGGTACTTTATTTTGGAGTTAATCAAATTTATCAAAAACTAAACTAGAGAGACATTAAAGGAAATCTCCAGCAGTGACCATGCAGTCTCTGGAAGGGGCTATGTATGTCCTGTAAGAAAATGTGGGAAGATGCTGCCCTGTTTGGAGGAAAAAGAGAATGGGAACACACTTGGGCTAACTGGGGTGTCAGTTTTATTTTCTGAGAGAGAATTCTATGAGTTGCAGGCATTTGGGGGCTGGTAGACTTTCATTTTGGACAAATCAAGGTTTAACATCTATTCTTTTCTACTTGTTTGTGGTGAGATATTTAGTTCCAGAACTATGTTCTCTTTGAGGAAATTGTTTCCAGTAATAATTCTTGACGAGTCTGCCTCTCTCACCAAAGTCTAGACTAGTGTCTCTTTTATGTGGAAAGCATCTTACCTCTAGGGCATATCAGAAGCCCTTGGAGGAGTTTATTTTTACAAATGACTCTGTGTGTGTGTGTATAGATGTATCTTCAGAGATTTTTTTTTTTTAAAGATTTTATTTATTTATTTGACAGAGAGATCACAAGCAGGCAGAGAGGCAGGCAGAGAGAGAGGAGGAAGCAGGCTCCTTGCTGAGCAGAGAGCCCGATGCGGGGCTCAATCCCAGGACTCTGAGATCATGACCCGAGCCGAAGGCAGTGGCCCAACCCACTGAGCCACCCAGGCACCCCTCTTCAGAGATTTTAATGCAGTAAACTTGTAAACTTCTATGACCGTGAACGAGAGACAAATGAAACTAAACCAATAGTAGAGATTTTAAAAAATGATGTAAACTTATGGTCATTTGCTTTTTGCTTATTAAAAATTAGAAAAAATATATAAAACAATAACAAAAACTATCTGAAGTCTTCCCTTCTGCCCACAAAATGACTTACTAGTTTTAGTATATAGGCTTCAGTTTTCCATACAAATATATAATACATCACAAAATATATATATATGATAATATTTGTGTATTGTTTGATATACAGTTTCTTATATGCACTATGTATGTAAAAGATGGAATCACACATATGAACAAAACTGGAGTAAAAGCATATGTATTGCCTACTTTTTTCACTTAGAATTATTGTGAACATTTCTCCATATCACAAAGTATAGATCTACATCATTTTATTTTTTTTTAATTAAAAATTTTTTTAAGCTTTTATTTTTTATTTTACTTTTTAGAGAGGGAGAGTGTGAACAGGAGGGGCAGAGGGAAAGGGAGAGAGAGAATTAAGCAGGCTCCATGCCCAGTGCAGAGCTTAATGCAGGCTTCGTCTCACGACCCTGAGATCATGACCTGAGCCAAAACCAACAATCCAACGCTTAAGCTTACCCGACTGAGCTGCCCAGGAGCCCCCTGCATCATTTTAAATGTCTGCATTATATAGATGTACTGTAATTTATTTTGTCAGTTTATAAGTTCAGGTTGTTTTCAGTTTTTTATTATAAATAATGCAGTCATGTATATTTTTGTATATATGTGTGTTTCTGTTTAGGGAGGTTTTTTTAAGGTGCTTTGCTAGATATGTGAGAGGTATAATCATTTTTCTTCAAATAAAATACGAAGACACATTGCAAATTTTTTTTGATTTGTGAGTGTCAATATGGGCATTATTACTAAGGTAGAGAATTACTAAGGTAGAGAAACTAGATCTATTTAGCTGTATTTTTAAGGAATTGCCTGTAATTGGAAAAAATATGTAAAGTTGGGATTGTCTTAGAAAATTGGGATAGATGGTTACTAGTTTTTAGTATATATTGGCTTGAGCTCATTACCTGCTTTATACTTAGCCCTGGGCTGAGATAATTGATCTTCCTATTGATGACCTGGCTTAACGTGTTCAGGATGCCGAAGGAAGGCTGAGCTGTTACTCTTTGTGTGCTCTGCTGTAGGTGTTTATTTAAATAGTTGTTCCATGATTATCTCCCAAGGAATTGAAAATTATTTATAAGGGGTAACTCAGTTAACCAGAGCTTTGAATTAATATTCTGTTTCTCCCAAACTTCCAATAAATAGGAGTTTACGGCAATTGCTTCTTGTATCTACCGTGGATAGTTAAGCCTGTGTATACCTGTGTCACTGAGTTTAGATACTTAGGTATTCTAAATTGACAAGTTAAGATGTTTATCTTGACGAGTTAATAGCAATTTAAAGGCGTCTTTTTCTAAATGTGATTGTACCATAGTTTTACTTGGCAAAATTACACAAGCAAATAGAATTTCAATTATCACGTAATTTACTCACTGGATTCTGATGCATAGGATTTCTCTGTTCAGACAGGTCCTACCAGTTCTCATTTTTCTCAAATACATTTTTAAACTTACCTAGCAAATAGTACCACAGTGGTATGTGGTGTCTTTGTTTTGTTTTTGCTTTGTTTTGGTTTATTTCAATTGCTCGTGGGAGCAAGGAGCAAGGAATCTAAAGGAGGGAATTAGAGGGCCATAATCTAAGAGGAAGCAGCAGAAGAAAGTAGTCTCAATAGTATGGAGGGACCAGATCGTAGGATGCAGCAATCCATTCTGTAGGCCAGTTCCTTCCTGAAATACTGTGTTCGGTTGTATATCATTTTTAAAAGCGGGTCAGTAACAAACTCCATTCCCATGAAGAAGGAAGTGGAACAGAAGGATGTGGGGTTAAAACTGAGATATGCGTGGAAGGAACTAGGGTTATTTAATCCAGAGAGAGGTCTAAAGGTGAGAGAGAACTGGTTTCTACACGACAGATATTCTTGTTTTAGCTAAGGGATTAGCTTATCCCATGTTTTTTTCCAGTGGGTTTAACTGGGATCTGTGGGCAGAAATGACAGGAATTGATTTCAGTTCACAGGAAATAAGAAATGTCTAACAGTAAGAGTTGTCTAGCAGTGGAATAAAAGGCTCACAGGTGCGATGCTGAGCCCTCAGCAGCTGGAGCTAAGGGGGCCACCACTCACTGGTCTTTTGTAGAGTGATTTCTTCAGCTCTAGTGAGGAGGTGAGATTTGGGTAACCCCAGATCCTTTTCAACTCTGACATGTTTTGATTTTATACATTGGTCAATGAAATCCTTTAAACCAGATGCTTAGCCATTTAAGTCTATTTCATACCATTTAGTTAGAAAACATTTAAATGCTTTTCTAGTGAGACTTCTGATACCTGTGCTAGCCACAGCCTGGGTGCCTCTCGCTGTGATCTGACTATTGCCTGAGCATAAGTCGCATCCCAGTGCTATAAACATCCTTCTCTAGTCAGAAATCTCTTTAAAGAAAAAAATCTTCAAAAAATTGTTTTTATTATTTTTTATTTTATTTTTAATTTTTTGTTATTTTTAAAAGATTTTATTGATTTGAGAGGGAGCAAGAGAGAGCATGAGCAGGGGTAGGAGCAGAGGGAGAGGGAGAAGCAGACTCTCCTGCTGACCACGGAGCCCAATGCCAGACTCGATCCCAGGACCCTGAGATCATGACCTGAGCTGAAGGCAGCTGCTTCACTGATTGAGCCACCCAGGTGCCCCAAGGAAAAAAATCTTTATTAAGGTACTTGAGGATGAAGATTTACAAAAGAGAATATCTCAGTGTAAAAATTATATCACTGAATTAATTTAATAATGAAAAAAAATCACTCTTTTTTTTTTAAGACATTGATGATATAAAGAAAATGTCAACGGAAAGACTGAATATGATTTTTGCAATTTATCTAACTGACCTTTTCACCTAAAGGCATACAGATTTGTTTACAAGGTGACTCATCACAGCACTGTAAGAGCAAAAAATGTGATAGTGAATAATATTCTTCAGTGGGTACTTTTTTCAATTATAGTAACAACAGTCAGCATGCAACCTACCCTCTTAGCACATTTCTTATTTATTTATTTAGAGCATGAGTGCATGCAAGTGGGAGGAGGGACAGAGGGAGAACCTCAAGCTGACTTCCCGTTGAGTGTGGAGCCTGATGCAGGGCTCAAACTCCTGAGATCATGACTTGAGCCGAAATCAAGTGTTGGACGGCTAACTGACTGAGCTACCCAGGCGCCCCTCCCTCTTAACATTTATTTATTTATAGAGAGAGAGTGCACAAGCAGGGGGAGTAGCAGGCAGAGGGAGAGGGAGAAGCAGGCTCCCCACAGAGCAGGGGGAGCCCCGATGTGGGACTTGATCCCAGAACCCTGGAATCATGACCTGAGCTGAAGGCAGTCGCTTAACTGACTGAGCCACCCAGGCGCCCCTTAACACATTTTTAAATGCATACGAGAGTATTGCTAACTACAGACACCATGTTGTACAGCAGAGCTCTAGAACTTACTCATCTTGTAGAATTGACACTGTACACCTGTTGAACAGCAATCCCCATTTCTCCCTTCCTCGCACCCCGGCCCCTGGCAACCAACCTTCTACTCTTTCCATGAGTTTGACTGTTTTAGATTCCTCATTAAGTGGGATTGGTATTTGTTCTTCTGTGACTGGCTTACTTCACTTAGCACAATGCCTTCCAGGTCCATCCGTGTTGTTTCATATGGCAGGATTTCCTCCCTTTTTAAGGCCGAATCATACTCCATTAGATGCATACACTGTATTTTCTGACTATATTAAAGAAATAGGAAGAATTGGTATAAAAAATGAAAGCCATGTATACATTAAGATGGTGGTAGTCTGGGTGAATTTTTACTTTCTGTACTATCAAGCTACTAGTGATACAATTTTTCAAAAGTCTTATATATGTAATGAATGATATATTTTGTTGTAGCTATTAAGATCTCTATATTCAAGGTAAATATGAACTTGGGTCATATAGGTTCTTAAGGATAGGACTTCCTCAGTATTCAAGAAGTTTTAAATAGCCAATTGGAGAGATGTTCACTGTGGGTGTCATTGGTAACCTGTTACTACACAGACTCTGTTGTTCAATCCCAGCTCTCTGGTTCTGGCCCCAGGTTCTCAGCTGCTATTACCGCCGGCTCTAAGTTTAACCTGTTCGTAATGGTTTACAGTTGGAAAGGATTATAGTACACTTTTGGTCCAACCCCTTTGTTTTATAGATGAGAGCGCTGAGCTTCAGAGAGAGGAGATGACTCCCTTGTGTGGGGAGCTGGATGTAGACTTGGAACTAGAACCCAGGTCCTAGCCTCGTGCTCTTTTGTTACCTCTCTGCAGAAGTAGTAGTTTGGACTCAGGTTGCCTTCCATCCACGGATTGTTCTGTGTCCAGCTACTCTCCTTTTTGGAGCTGTTGAGATGGGATTTAGTCTTACAGTGAAATGGAGAAAGGAATGGCAAATGTGTTCTCTTACGTTTGTGTTTTGCACAGAAAAATGGAATCTATCATTTTGCTAATCTCAGAAATAACGATATGTAAAGAAAGAGTATGTAATAATAGAGCTGTCCAAATTCTTCAACATAATTTTTTTTTTTATCAAGTATTAGTACTAATTTAATCTTGAAACCTGAGAATTAAGCAGCATGAATTAGTTATGATTTCTACTTCCTTTTCCTTTTGCTGCTTTCCTGGCTTATTCTGTATCCTAGACTAATTCAGCCAGTGTTTTTATTACACACACACACACACACACACACACACACACACACAGATATATATAGATATATATATATATATATATGACCTCCATCTCCCCAAAAGGAGCCAATGGCAATTTTGTATTACTGTGTGTTACTGTGCAGAGTCTAGTATGATTTAGTACTGGTCCTCATCCTCTGGCCCCTTTTATCTTTTCAGGTATATTTTCTACTGACCCTTCCCTAAACTTACGGCTCATGTCATTTTGGTAGCCTGAACACTTTTTGCCCCCTGCTTTTTTGCCTATCCAGCTTTTACTCGTCCCTTGTCTAAAACCTCCTAACTACCTCTGGATGACTCTTACTAATCTCTCCTCCTGTGGTTACAAAATAGTTCTTTATTTATCAGTTTGATTATAAAATGTGTAGAGAAGGGGCACCTGGGTTTCTCAGTGGGTTGAGCCTCTGCCTTCGGCTCAGGTCATGATCTCAGGGTACTGGGATTAAACCCTGCATCGGGCTCTCTGCTTGGCGGGGAGCTTGCTCCCTTCTCTCTCTCTGCCTGCCTCTCTGCCTACTTGTAATCTGTCTGTCTCTGTCAAATAAATAAATAAAATCTTTTTTTTTTTTTTTTAAGATTTTATTCATCTATTTGACAGAGAGAGAGATCACAAGCAGGCAGGGAGGCAGGCAGAGAGAGGAGGAAGCAGGCTCTCCGCAGAGCAGAGAGCCCGATGCGGGGCTCGATCCCATGATGCTGGGATCATGACCTGAGCTGAAGGCAGAGTCTTTAACCCACTGAGCCACCCAGGCGCCCCTAAATAAATAAAATCTTAAAATGTTTAGAGAAAAAAAATTCAGTCAGTGAAGAAAATCCCTCCCATCTTAAGTTCCTAGTTTTTCTGAGGTAACTACTGGTAAGTTTCTTTTGTACCCTTCTCAGGCTTTTTGCTTCATGGTCACAAAATGGCTGCCACATCTCCAGGTTTCACATGTGCTTTCCAGACAGTAAGTCAGGCAAGGAAGGAAAAAGAGTCTCATAACCGGTCTTTTTATTAAGAAAAGCAAAAGCTTTCCTAGAAGCCCAAAGTAGACTTATGTTTATGTCTCACTGGCCAGGCCTGTGTTCTCTGGCTACTCTTAGTTTTCCTAGTCCCTGGAGGTAATAGAGAGAAGGGAGTTGGGTGTGTATTTTGAGTTAGCCATCAGATTGTGTCTGTCACACACAAAATATTATTTTCATACTGGATTTTTATAACAATTGACTTTATAACAAGCCACTTTACTATAGTCTATTGTTTTGAATACTTTTTCAGTTTTTTTTTTTTTTTTTTGGCTTCCTAGTGTGTTATTTTAAATTATGAAAATTCTGCCTTTTCTATTTCAGTTGTTTTTTAATCTCCTCAAGAAGCGTTCAGTTCCAAGTAATGGAAAGACTCAAAATGATTTTAAAAATAAAAGGAACTTATTAATTCAAAGTCCAAAGGTAGGATGGGCTTCAGGGGCAGTGAGATTCAAAGGTTCCTGGTGTTATCAGGTTCTGGCTTATTTCCCTGTGATTTTCTTGAGTGTGTGGCTTTGTCCTTGGGCCGACTTCATCTGTAGCAGCAGCATGGCTCCATCATATGAGCCAGAGAAGACTCTCTCTTCCGGTAGCTCTCTTAGCTTCTTTCCAGAAAGCCTACAGCAAACATGTGCAAGGAGTGTTCTCATCCTTGAACCAACTCTTGTGATTTCCTGAAGACTGTCCTTCATACACCTAATTGGGTGTTCATTCACGCCTGTTTCTTTTATTGCTTTTAATGTGACATCCATTTCTGTTGCAGCCCAATTTTTCTTTTCAGTTCTCTTCCAGAACTTTGCTAGCTTTTTTTCATCTCCTTGTGTGGTCATACTTTTCTTAAAAACAGAAATCTTCAGAGGGCTTATGCCTTTTCTTCTTCTTCTCCTCCTCCTCCTCCTCCTTCTTTTTCTTCTTCTTCTTATAAATCTCATAGAGAAATACTGTTTTATAACTTTCAAAATTCTTTGCAGCATAATTTCCCTGGTGTGTTTTCGCAAACACCTTGTTACTTGTAATGTTTCTTTGTTTTTTTTCTTTTTCTTTTTTATAGTAGGCTCCAAGCCCAGCATGGAGCCCAGTGTGGGGCTTGAACTCATGACCTTGAGATCTGGACCTGAGCTGAGATCAAGAGTCCAATGCTTAACCAACAGAGCCACCCAGGCACCCTTTCTTTGCTCCTTCCTTCCTTCCTTCCTTCCTTCCTTCCTTCCTTTCTTTCTTTCTTTCTTTCTTTCTTTCTTTCTTTCTTTCTTTCTTTCTTCCTTTCTCTTTTTAAGATTTTATTTATCCGACAGAGAGACATCACAAGTAGGCAGAGAGGCAGGCAGAGAAAAAGAGGGGGAAGCAGGCTCCCTGCTGAGCAGAGAGCCCAATGTGGGGTTCGATTCCAGGACCCTGATATCATGACCTGAGCTGAAGGCAGAGGCTTAACCCACTGAGCCACCCAGGCACCCCTTCTTTGCTTCTTTTATCTTGCATCATTTGGTGATGGTATCTTTCTCATTACTGCTCAGTTTTAAATGGGGCTTTCTGGGGTGGCACTTTGCCCAACAGCGGTGAGTGGGGCGTGTTTGGGGAGAGTGCTGGAGCTACAGGCAGCTTGACTTTCAGTCTGGTGCCTCATAGCACGTGGTTACTGGCACTCCCTCCTAAGGGTATTTCTTTTCTCCAGTGGAACAGGAATTTGCGCTGTCCCATGAAGCCCCTAAACCCAGGTCCTTCTTATTTAGTGTTTGAATAGATAAATAAGCAGGTCTATGTATTCATTTTTGTGAGGACATTCATGTGTGATAGTTTTGCTGCTTGGTCCCACAGCTGCCCTGATGAAATTGAACCATATGATGGACCATTTTTGTTGTGGTTTGGTGTCCTGTGTTCTTTCCTTTTTTTTTTTTAATTTTCTTTTCTTTTTATTTTTTTTATGATTTGTGTTTTATTGTAGAGAGAGCCGTGCCTGCAAGCGCTGGTGGGGGCGGGCCAGAGAGAGCCTTTTTTTAAAAATTTTATTTACTTATTTCTTTATTTATTTATTTTTCCCAGCATAACAGTATTCATTGTTTTTGTACCACACCCAGTGCTCCATGCAGTCTGTGCCCTCTCTAATACCCACCACCTCAGAGAGAGTCTTAAGCAGACTTCTCACGGGGCTAGACCTCACGAATGACCCTGAGATCACAACCTGAACTGAAACCAAGAGTCAGATGCCTAACCAGCTGTGCCACTCAGGAGGCCCTGGTGTTCTGTGTTCTGGATCTAAAATGGAGGCAAAGCTGAAATGAAAGTTCGGTTATCATAAAGCTTGAGTGTTAGGATCTCAAAGTTTTTTAATTTCTAGAACTAAATGTAAATGATTTTTCACTGGGGTTTCATATACCCAGGTCTCCAAAGAGATAGATATATTTTTTAACCTATAACATTATTCATACAAACAAAAAATCCTACTGGGATAGAGATACGCTGAAATGTGCAAGGTGAAACTCAAATTTTGAAATAGGGATATTTCAGAATTTGAAGAACAGTATACTTCCTAGTACAAAGGAAGGAATTTTCATAGTGAATAGAAATTCAATAGAAGGGAAGAGAATTTGGCATCTTTTGGGTGCCCCCTGGCATGAGCACCAGCCTGTTTCAGAGTGAATAAACGAAGAGGTCTGCTCTCAGGGATACCTGGTCTGTACAGGAGATAAAAACAGGCTGTATTAAATGCCACAATAGAAGGGGTGGCATCCCAGGAAGGTGATTGGTCTTTTGCGGGTGCTGGCATTATCCCCGTTTTTCAAAGGTGGGGAGCTAGATCAGAGGCATTACGTAACACACCTGCACTCATGTACCTACTCCGTGACAGAACAAGCTTGAAACCTGCTTCTGACAAGCTCCTGGCCTCCAGGATTGCACATTTTAAGTATTTCAGTATTTTAAGTTAGTTTTGCCATGAGTAATCCCTTCAAGTTCACTTACTATATCTGTGGAAAACTCATTGAGCTATATCAAATATTTTATTTTGTTTGTGTCTTAGGAAATACCGTTGGGAATGCCTTTACCCTCAGCTCTGCTTTGAAATTTTGTTCTTGTGAGGGTCTAGATAAGTGCCATTTTCCTGATGAAGCCGTACCTACGTCCCTTCAGAATATAGGCTCCCTCCCTCCTTTGCTTCCTGTTGTTAGTAGTTCTTGTTGTTTGTCCTCCAGTATAAACTCTTCAAGGACAGGGACTCTGTCTTACCTTTGGGTCCCCATCTCTTCTAGGCCAGCAAAGTGGTACCTGCATTAACAGGGCCCTCTACCTGTCTTTTTATGGATGCCTCGCTTGTCATATGTCTGGGGTCCCAAAGACAAGTAAACAGTACTTGGAGGCAGGAAAATTGCATCTGTGCTGGGTGGATTTTCACTTCCTCTGTAATCCTGAGCAGGATGAATTGTACCTGAGGTGTAGAGGGTAGGCCTCAGATGTGTATACGAAGTCTTGTTGGATATCTCTGCTTCTGGGGCTCAGCAACACTCTTTTATCAACAACAAAAATTCTAAGTGTCTGTATGTAGTGTCTTCTTGGAACAGCCAAATAGCACTTTTCAGGTCTTCAAAATATTTTCCCATTCAGACACTAAGTGCACATAGTAGGCATTTCAGTACTTTATAATTGCATATTAGGCAAGTTCTTCTGAGCCTCTTATCTTTTTGTTCATGTTAGCTAAATGTGTATTTATGAGTGAAATTGAAGGCTTGGTTTTTCTTTCATGAAGATTAGTGGGCCACATGCCAGGTGAATAAAAAGAAAGGTCTAGAAAGAGTTCATGTATTCCTTTTCACTCTGGCCTTCCCAGTTTATTAAAATTGGCAGCTGGGTCTTTAATTAATCATGATATTAAAGCAGCAAACACACTGCAGTGACTGTCAGAAGAGGTTTGGAAGGTTTGCTTAAACAAGAGAAAGCAAGCTTCTATTTTATGCGTCAGCTTTCCAAAGGAAAATGTATTGGTGTACCTTTCCTTGGTGGTTCCAGGTTCACTTCTAAAACTAGAAGTGTTTTAACCTCTTTGGAAACAGTTGTACTTTTAGAGCATCTATAAATAAAATCCCGCCATTTGGTTATTTGTACGGGAAGTAGACAGCCCTGAGTGTGCAGGTGCCAAGCTGTATTTTCTCATGTTTCTCTCTCTCATTTTAAAACTTGTTTTACTGGGAAAACGGAGAAGAGGGAGCAGGAAGAATCATTTATTTTGATGCCATGTAAATTGGCATTACTGCCACAAGGATCGTAATTTTCTTCTTGGCAACCTGTACCACAGGGCTGTTAGCACAGATATCCTGTAACAGGAGTCTTTGAGCAAGGAGGATTTCAAAGAACACGGATAGCCACTCAAAAGTAATAGGATTATATGTGAAACTTTTATGGGTGAACTGGTTAGGCTCCTTAACCCTCTAGTAACTAGCTAGAACTGAACTGAACCTAGAACTAAAGACGACCAGGAATTTTAGATCTTTTCATTCTTACTGAGCTGGAAAAGCCAGATTCCCCTCTAGGTAGCAGATGACTTGCCTTCATGTTCTCCCCAAGAAATGTAAAACTTCTGATTACTTCAAGACCTCTTGCTGTTATTGTTGGTGTTGTTAATTCAAACCATCAGGAAAATGAGCTCAACAATTTTCTTCATGCCCATTGTTAGGCTAAAAGTGTGTGTGTGTGTGTGTGTGTGTGTGTGTGTGTGTGTGTGTGTCTTTCTCCCCCTTTTTTTTTTTGCCCTGGGAAGACAGTGTGCTCTCTCTCCATAAACCCAGCTGAAACAGCCCTCTCTAAATAGTAAATACTTTCATTTATTGTAAAACATGAAATTCTGTCATGAGATTGCAAATGAACGTGGCAACCTGTGGTTGGGTAGGGGTAAGGGGTAAAAAGGAAGGGAGGAATTATCTGGAACCCTAGAATTTTCAGGCTGATTCATGCACCACAGAAGTTGGAGAAAGGATGTTGTCTATCGAAGTGGGACATACAGTACATTAGAAAGAAGAAAGAGGCTTGGGGAGATTTGTTAGTAAATGTACATTTTGTGTGAAGTCAAGAGAATAAATTTGCTCTAGTATTAGAACCCGTTTTCATTTTTATTTTATTTTTCAAAAGATTGTATTTATTTGAGTGAGAGAGTGGGGGAGCATGAGCCAGGGGCAGGGACAGAGAGTGAGGGAGAAGCGGACTCCCCGCCGAGCAGGGAGCCCAACGTGGGGCTCTATCCCAGGACCCCAGGATCATGACCTGACCCCAAGGCAGATGTTTCACCAACTGATCCACCCAGGCACCCCTAGATCCCTGTTTTTAATGCAGTCTGCAGGATAGGCTTTTGTTTCATCCAAATAATGGATACCTAGTCAATGTGATTTTTAAATATTTGACAACTTTTAGGGTAAGGATACTAAATTTAACTGCACATGCATCATGATCATATTAAAAAAAAAATGTGTTCCTTTGCAGATCCACAGCCGTCTTAAATTACTTTTCCCTCCTCAGGATACACAGAGGAGGTACACGTCACAGGTCTTCCTGGATTCCCCTTTCAGAAATCCACGGAGGTCTAATTAAGCATAAGGAAACTGCTAACCCGCAAGAAGACGACCTTTGTTCCCGCGTTTTTATAGATGTTTCTGTTTGAAGTTCTTTGGGAGTGGGGGAGTGGGTAGGGCTGTCTTACTGTCTGAACAGGCTCCGCTTCTCCACATGGGATACCAAGAAACCTCATCTATGGGAAGAATGGCAGTAATGAGTCTCTACATTTGTACCTGCTTTGTAGTTGATGCAACGCTGTAATAGCTGTTGTTCACTGGGTCCTTGACAGCCCTGTTATGGGCAAGGGAAGTTTTATTATTCTCCTTTTGCAGATAAGGAAATTAAGGCTGGGAGAGGGAGAATTCTCTGGGAACTAGGAACCTAACTTTTCTGACTTCGATTCTAGTGCCTTTTTTTTTTTTTGTAATTATTACTGGAAAGCCAGTCTGAGATTGGAGAGTGAAAAGGGTAGGCTCGTCATTGCTACCAGTTTCCAGTTTCACCTTGTTTTTCCTCCTTCGCCTCCCCATTCCTGACTTCCTCTGTGGAGAGCCATGTTTCCTCACAGCCCTTCCTCCTTGGCTTCGTCCTTAATTCTTAGGCCCTCTTCTCTCTTTCTCTAGGGTCTCATTCCCTCCCCAGAGCTGTGGTTTACTGCTTGGGGCCACAGTAGTCTGTGCTTCTCTGGGAGGCCGGAATGTAGCTAGTCTTGGAAGCCTGGTTAGAAACTTACTTCTTGAGTAAATGAAACAAGATGGGATTGGGAGGGAGACAAACCATAAGTGACTCTTAATCTCACAAAACAAACTGAGGGTTAATGGGGGGAGGGGGGTTGGGGGGGTGGGATTATGGACATTGGGGAGGGTATGTGCTATGGTGAGTGCTGTGAAGTGTGTAAACCTGGCGATTCACAGACCTGTACCCCTGGGGATAAAAAGATATTATATGTTTATGAAAAATAAAATTAAAAAAAAAAAAAAAAAAAAGAAACTTACTTCTTTATTGATCAGCTACCAAAGTACCCAGCATTGTGTAGGTTCTGGGAAAACAGTGATAAGACTGGGAGGGAGATGGACATTAATCACAGGCACATACAAATGTGACATTACAGCTGTCTGAGTCCTCCTCAGGAAGGTTCATGGTGCTGAGTTACTACAAATTCACCATTGCCAGCCTTGACTTAGACACATATACTGTGGAAATGCTTTTCTGCTCCTCCAGTAAATGCCCTGTCTCATTTCCAGGACCCCTCACACACTAACACACACTTACCATGTGGGGAGAGGCAGAAAAGCCTGGTTTGTACATTTCTGGTATTAAAACAGTTGAGTATTGGCAGTTTATAAATCTCTAGTTTTATTCTGGCTACTGAGTGTCAGTGGTTGAAGAAGACAGGCTGAGAATGTGGGGATTCATTTGTCTCTTCCATGTAAAGCAAAACACAATGTGTAAATTCAAATGATGGAGTTCACAGTCCTGCTTCCCAGTGGGAAGGAAGTTGAGCCCTGTCTAAGGTTGGCTCACGTCGCCCCCTAGTCCTGCCCAGGAATAAGTCATTGGGATGTCCTTGAACTCTGGCGAGAGTGGAAGGTAAGGGGTTTCCTCACCCAGGTGCTGTACTAAATTCCACTCAACATTCCCAGTGCAGAGCTCCTGAACTTCACGGAGAGGGGCACATGTGAAAATTACATAGGGAGCTATTTTCAAACAGTACCAAGTGCAGCTGTTTCCTGGGCATAAATCTTTCTGGGCCCGACTGTGTCCCACCCCAGATTTACTAAATCACCTTCTAGACACAGGGCCTGGGCATCCATGGCTTTCAGAGTCTCCTGGGTAATTGTGATATGTGACCAGGATTGCACCTGCTTTTCTAGTTGATGGTGGCCTTAAAGCTGTGAAGTCCTCACTAATGGATGCATCACAGCCTGAAGGATGATTGACAGGGCAATGTGTGCAAATCCAACCTTGGAAAAATTTGATTGTGTTGTGAAAAAAATTTGATGGTACTGACTGTTGTTTGACTTAATTAAATATTTGCAACAATAACCTTTTAATTCTACTTTAGACTACTAAATATAGTTGGGTGAAAAAATAAAATCTGAACCATCTGCTTGCTTTGTGAAGACTCTTGTCTTCCCTCACCAGGGTTTTAGGTCAGTAATCTGAGGAACTTTAAATGCCTACTCCTATAGGCATTGGAACAAATTAAAAAAAAAAAAAAAAAAAAAGACACGATCTAGCTTCAAAGAGCTCACAGTGTGGTGAGGAAGATGGATTTATTTAAAAGTTTAAAGGTATAGTTCTTATAGGTCTGTCTTAATCTTAACATTGCAAATGATCTGGTTTTCATATCCAGTTAAAAAAAATTTTTTTAGAGAAATTTTATTTATTTATTTGAGAAAGAGCATGAGCACAAATGGGGGAGGGGCAGAGCAAGAAGCAGACACCCCACAGAGCAAGGAGCCCAATTCAGGGCTCCATCCTAGGACCCTAACTCAGGGCTCCATCCCAGGACCCTGAGATCATGACCTGAGCCTAAGGCCAGACAGTTCACCGACTGAGCCACCCAGGCGCCCCCATACCGTTTTTATTCAGTTGCTTTTTGCAGATCTGATGTGAAACGTGTCCCTCGCAAGTTCATAATCCTTGTGGACTTTAAAAGCTCTTGTTTTTAGTTGAGAGTAAGACCTTGGGTGTAGTGGAAAAGCACAGCTTCAGATCCAGAGCCCACCCCTGTTTGTGTGAGTTTGGACAAGCCACTTAGGCTAGCTGATATCTGTTTCCTCATCTGTAAAACTGTGATGTCCCTGATAGCATTGTTGGGATTAAAAAAGAAACCAGGTGTGAGAAAGAACATGACAGCCATGCTACTCTACTCTGTTATCATACCCAACATCTAGTACTGTCCTTTGTCTTTTTTTTTTTAAATTAACATATAATGTATTTTTTTTCTGGGAGTGCAGGTCTGTAAATCATCAGTCTTACATAATTCCCAGTACTCACCATAGCACATACCTTCCCCAGTGTCCATAACCCAGCAACCCAACCCCTCCTCGCCACCGCCCCCAGCAGCAACCCTCAGTTTGTTTCCTGAGATTAAGAGTCTCTTATGGTTTGTCTCCCCCCATCCCATCTTGTTTCATTTTTCCCTCCCTTCCCCCTATGAATTCCCACCCTGCCTCTCAAATGCCTCATATCAGAGAAATCATATGCTAGTTCTCTTTCTCTGATTGACTTACTTCACTTAGCACAATACCTGGTTCCGTCCATGTGGTTGCAAATGGCAAGATTTCGTGTTCTTTTTGATAGCTGCATAATATTCCATTGTGTGTGTGTGTGTGTGTGTGTGTGTGTGTGTGCGTGTGCGCGTGCATGCGCACGCACACACACACACACACACACATATATATCATATCTTCTTTATCCATTCATCTGTTGATAGACACCTAGGCTCTTTCCATAGTTTTGCTTTTGTTATCCTTTGTCTTTTATCCCTTCATCTTTAGGGAGAAAATAACATTTTGAGACAATAGGAAATTGACCTCTTGAGCTGTACTGGCCACTGATTATATGGCTAAGGAGAAAATTTCTTTTTTTTTTTTTTTTTTTTTTTTTTTTAAAAGGAGAAAATTTCTAATAATGGGTTGCTTAAACCAGGGTTTCTTGATAATGACATTGTTGCCATTTTGGTCTAGCAGATCCTTTGTTGTGGGGGGCTGGTCCTGCGTATTGTAGCACGTTTGGCGTATCGCTGGCCTCCATCTGCTGCTAGATGTCCGTAGCATCCCCCATGTTGTGACAACCAGCCATCACCAAATGTCCCCCAGGCTGGGGGGAAGCAGAATTGCTCTGGTTGAGAGCCAGTGACCTAGACTCTCCCCTTTCTGTTCTGTGTGGTGGAGCCTGTCTCTTCACCTCTTAAAGCATTTAGGAGTTTTACTGTTGGTCAGAGAAGTATAAAGTAAAACCACAGTGTGGCTGCTCCATATTTACCAGAGTAGTCGGAATGAAAAAGGTCAGAAAGTGTCAGCAAGGGTGTGGAGCATCCTGTAATCCCATACATTGCTGGCAGGACTGTGTGTTGGTATGGCTGCCTTTTTGTCATTATGTGTCAACTACAGTGGAAAAACATAAAAATGTAAAGCTGCAAAAAAAAAAAAGTGGGAGGACACACAATATCTGCTTTTAAGACTTACCCGAACAACAACCACGATAATAACAACAACAAAACCCAGCTATATGCTCACTGAAAACATGTACTAGAAGATTTGTGTCAAACATTGTAATTGCCCCCAAATAAATAAAAACTGCCTAAATGCCCATCAATAGTAGAATGAAAGAAGTGGTCATCTATTAGGGCAGTGGAATGCTATATAGCCATGAAAAGGAACGATTTTTTAAGCTACACATAAAAATAAGGAAATACTGGGTGCCTGGGTGGCTCAGTTGAGTATCCGACTCTTGATTTTGGTTCAGATCATGATCTCAGGGCCATGAGATTGAGTCCCACGAAAGGCTTCGTGCTCAGCATGGATTCTGCTTAAGATTCTCTTTTTCCCTCTCTCTCTGCCCCTCCCCCTGCTTGTGTGTTCTCTCTCTCTAAACTTGATCTTAGGCAAACGCCCAAGAAGCAATTCTCTCTCTCTCTAAAATAAATAAATAAAATCTTAAAAAAAGAAAAAAAAATAAGGGTAACACTCATAAAGTTGATTGGAAGAATCTAGTCACAGAAGAATACAGGACATACTCTATTTATATGAGGTGGTCAAACTAACTTATGTTGTGAAAGATTAGGGTATTAGTTACCTTATGGGGGTAGTGCCTAGAAGAGGGCATGAGGCAGGGAAGCATTAAAATCCTCTTTTAAAATACCTGGTGTGGGGTTTATTTTCTGGATGGGATCCTAACTGGTTGAATGGGTGATTCTGGAGGTAGAAAATGCTGCATACTCAGGTACTGTGAAGGCAGATTGAACTGTTACTTGAAGATTAGGCCAGACATTGGGATGGTCGGTGATCTTAGCCCTTCAAATGTTAAATCTTGGGGACTTTTCCTCCATTGGATTTCTTCTCTGATGTTTACTGTGGAAGGCAGTTCTAGCCTTGAAGGAATACATCTGTGGATGATTATGGTTTGTGAGAATGCGAATAGCAGAATAATCTTTTATTATTAATATTTTATTTGTGAAGTTTCTTTGGATGGGATTTATTGAACCTAAGTTGTATTTAGTAATGAAAACCTCTATGGTAAAAGTTTCATTTGCAACAAAACATTTGCTTATATGTTGTCAAATGTATAAGGTTCTAGTTGTAAACTAATAAGGTATGGTGTTTTGCAAGAGATTTCTCCTTCCTTGGGAATGCTGATTGATTCAGTTCCTTCTCCCAGTACTGATTTATTCCAATTTAAGACCTCAGTCCTGGAGCACCTGGGTGGCTCAGTGGGTTAAGCCTCTGCCTACAGCTCAGGTCATGGTCCCAGGGTCCTGGGATCAAGCCCCCATTGGGCTCTCTGCTCAGCAGGGAGCCTGCTTCCCCTCTTCTCTCTGCCTGCCTCTCTGCTTACTTGTGATCTCTTTCTGTCAAATAAATAAATAAATAAATCTTAAAAAAAAAAAAAAAAAAGAGAGGACCTCAATCCCAAGATGTTAGCTAACTTATTATGGTGATCACTTGGTAATATATATATAAATGTTGATTCACTATGTGGTGCACCCAAAACCAATATAGAATTGTATATCCACTATGCTTCAAAATATATATAAAATATAAAATAATCATTTAAGAACCATTTATATCTTAAATTCATGTTAATAAAGGAAGATTTTGTATTCAGTCATTTGATATTAATTGGTTTTGTTAGTATTTTAATGTTGCATAGTTTAGTGATAGTTCAACTGTTTGTTAAAAAATATTTGCTTTGGGGCCCCACACTGGGTGTGGGGCCTACTTAAAAAAAAAGATATTTCCTGG
Organism: Enhydra lutris kenyoni; assembly: GCF_002288905.1. Taxonomy (NCBI): domain Eukaryota; kingdom Metazoa; phylum Chordata; class Mammalia; order Carnivora; family Mustelidae; genus Enhydra; species Enhydra lutris. The sequence goes on along the minus strand of NW_019154094.1, from coordinate 42,354,138 downwards.
GACTTTTAAAATTAAATAAAATAAGAGGCTCATTGTATTTGAAATATAATGTCTATCAGGTGAAAATGGCCCAAATTGTGCAGTTTGAATTCTCAAGATTGTTGTTTCTATTTAAAATTCACCCATAGAGGGCGCTGTTGTATTGAAAGTTTAAATCTTTGAAGCACCTTTTTAAGTTTTTTTAAAAAGTACTTCTATTTGTACTAAAATCTCACTATATTACAGCAAATAATCTAGTAATACTTAATAGAAGTAGAGAGTGTTTTGGGGAGCCTGGCTGGAGAAATCCGTAGAGCACATGACTCTTGATCTTGGGGCTGCAAGTTCAAGCCTCATGTTGGGTGTAGAGATTACTTAAAAATAAAATCATTAAAAAAAAAAAAGTTGAGAGCGCTTTAACTTAGAAATGGGACTATTTTATAATCAAAAGTATTTGCTTTTGTGAAAAAGTTGATAAAATAGTACATATTTTTCATCATTCCTCTGTGAGCAACTCCAAGTTAGAGAAAAAGCAATATTTTATTACATATTTAGGAATTCTTTTCTTGAAAGGAAATGAAGTTAACATAGGAAACCTGACAGATATATGGGTTCACCTCATTGATATTTGAGGCATTTGAAAATTGTTTTTGTTTTGGTATCTTATTGTTTAACAGCTATGTTGTAGAAGACCTAGTGGGTACAAAGCAGTCTTTATAAACTGGTGGGTGACAGATATATAAATTATCTCATAGTCTCCTTTGTTTTAGATTTAAGTGCAGTATGCCTAAAATACGGTGGATTATACAGATTAATCGTAGCTAATGGGGTTCTTGAGGTTGGGGTTTTAAGGAGGGCTTTAAGGACCTATGAAACTTTGCATTCTAAACAATATCTAACAGCAAAGAAAGTTTGGTTTCTTAAGTCTTTTTTCTTGACACTCAGTTTAGGTGTTAATTTAATCTTTTTTCTGTGCTTTCCTTCTAAAACCTTCATCTTAGCAATTAGTATAATTAGATAAAAAAGGTAAAGTGCCTTACCCAAGGAAATATACAAGCATCATCATCATTGTTACTCTTGCTGTTCATACTATACTGAGGAATGTAACCATAAATGGCAGTGGAGGCTCAGTTGGTTGGGCGACTGCCTTCGGCTCGGGTCATGATTCCAGGGTCCTGGGATCGAGCCCCGCATTGGGCTCCCTGCTCAGCGGAGAGCCTGCTTCTCTCTCTCCCCCTCTCCCTGCCGCTCTGCTTACTTGTGTTCTCTCTCTAGCTCTCTGTCAAGTAAACAAATAAAAAAAAAAAAATGGCAGTGGATTCTAGAGATGCTCTTAAATATTTTTCTCCAGTGAGCTTCTTGTTCAATTGAGACTTTAGGTCAAGGTATAGTCAAACTTACTTTCTTCCTTTGGTTAGGTTTGTTTTGATTATTATTCATGTATCGGGTTAAAATTATTTAAAGAGAATAAATGTGTGGTAAAGAGAAAACTTAAACAAGAGCATTAATTACATATCTAGCTTACCTAGAATCCTGGGAAGAGAGCAATTGAATCCACTAAAGGAACCAAATAGAATAGTAGGGTTATTTCTACTTCCCTGTGTCTTTGAAGAGATTATTGTTAGACTTAACATTAAAAGAATCCCTCCTTGGAGTGCCTGGGTGGCTCAGTTGGTTAAGCATCCAACTCTGATTTCAGCACAGGTCATGATCTCAGGATTGTGAGATCGAGCCCAGCATTGGAGCCTGCTTGGGATTCTCTCTCTTCCCCTCTCTCTATCCATCCCCACCTCTCTTAAGAAATAAAATAAAATAAGATAGATAAGATAAAATAAAATATTCCCTTCTCCATACACACACCCCAGTGTTTACAGCAGCATTATGTACAATAGCCAGATGGAAGCAGCCCAGGTGTCCATCCACTGATGAACGGATAAAGAAGATGTGGTGTGCGTGCGTGTGTGTGTGTGTGTATGTAATGGAATATTATTCTGCCACAAAAAGAATGAAATCTTGCCATTTACAACAGCGTGAATGGAGTTAGAGAGTTTTATACTAAGTGAAATCAGTCAGAGAAAGACAAATACTATATGATTTCACTCATGTGGAATTTAAGAAACAAAACAAATGAGCAAGGCAGGGGGGAAGAGAGAGGGAGCAAACAAAGAAAACTTTTAAGGACAGAGAACACACTGATGGTTAGCAGAGGGAAGGGGGTGGGGGAATGGGTGACATAGGTGATGGGAATTTAGGAGGTCACTTACTGTGATGAACACTGGGTGTTGTACGGAAGTGTTGAATCACTGTGTTGTACACCTGAAACTAATATTACACTGTACGTTAACTAACTGGAATTTAAGTTTTTAACTTTAAAAAAATCAAGTTAAAACAAATTTCCCTTCCCTGCACATGCTCTAATGAGGGCATTTTGTTTTTAAAAACGTATCTGGAGAGTGAATTTGATCTTCGGGCTTTTAAGCAGCTCACAGTTTTGGTGATTCTGTTCTAAACTGGTAGTCAACTCTAGCAAATTGAACAATTTCACCTAGTAATCAGCCCGGACTGCTGTCATTGTTACCCACAGAGGTGCTGAGACGCCGCCGTAGTGAACATGCATGGAGCACTTGCCGTGTGCCATGGGGAGCTTTATGGCAAGCCCTGAAGCTCTGTTTCCTTGTGCTCCAGAAGAAAGAAAGGTCTTGGGGAATCGATACTAATATGTGAAATAATTAGTAAACAATAGGAGACAGAAAGCATATGCATATGTGTCTACCTGCTCTGAAAGTTTAAAGTACAGAGAGCTTCTCTTTTGTCCCTTTAGGACATGTTCGAATAAACATCATAAACATCTTTGAATCTCACAAAGGTCTAAATAAATGTTTGGAATCTTTAGTTGTTAAATGTAAATCAAAATGATATATTGAGGTGTTTATAGATAAGATACAAATGATCCACTGCTCATGCCTTAGCAGGGCATGTTTTCTCATTATGCGCTTGCTTTTTAATAAGTGGGGAACCTTCCTCACCCTCACCTTGATTATATATGAAATATATGTATATTTGTAGTTTAATTAGAAATACAGAAAAATGTCAAAATGCCCACTCCTCAAAGATAGACACTGTCGTTTTGGTATTTTTTATTATGTTTTTAATACATATGTATACTTTTTTCCTATATATGTGTCTGTCTCATTAATATAGAAGCAAAACTGGTATATTGTGTACATATTACTTTTACATCCTATTTTGATTATATTCAGCTAACATGTAGTACTATTATCATACAGATCATAGTATAGCCTTTCCTCATGTTGTAATAATTTTGAAGGAATTTTAATAGCTGCATAATATTCTGTCAATATACTATAGGTTTTTGTTGTTGTTGTTACTGTTTTTTAGAGAGCAACAGAGAGAGCTGAGTGGGGGGTGGGGGCTGGGCAGAGAGGGAGAGAGAGAATCTTAAGCAGGCTCCATGCTCAGCATGGAGCCCGACATGGGCCTCCATCTCAGAACCCTGAGATCATGACCTGAGCTAAGATCAAGAGTCAGATGCTTAGCTGACTGAGCCACCCAGGTGCCCCTATATACTGTAGTTTAAATGTAGTCTCTTTGGACTTTAGGTTTTCAAGTTTTCAGCATTGTATGTAAAAGGGTGGTAAGCATCTTTATGTAACGCTTTGATCAAATCTTAGTATTTCCTTGAGACAGAGTTCTAGAAGTAGAGTCTGATGCAAAGAAGGGAATACAAACGTTCCACACCCCCCAGTATGTACATTTTCAACACCACAAATAGCTTGATGTGAATGTCAGACTGCTTTGTAGAAAGGCATTATGTTTACACTTCACTAGCGGTAAACACAGAGTCTACTAGGATCTCACCTTACCAGCACATAAATAAAATTGAAAAGTCTTTTTGTTGTTATTAATTTGGCAGATGCAGAATCACTTAATTTTTAAAATATCTTTTTTTTTTTTAAGGATTTTATTTATTTATTTGAGAGAGAGCTAGGGAAAGCACGAGCCAGGTAAAGGGCAGAGGGAGAAGCAGACTCCCCACTGAGCAAGAATCCTGATGCAGGACTCGATCCCACAACCCTGGGATCATGAACTGAGCCGAAGACAGCTGCATAACCAACTGAGCCACCCAGACACTCCCCCGTGAGGTGTTTTAATCTTACTGATTTTATCCAACAGATATTCGCTGATTGGCCTACCTTGTACCAGGCTAATGCCAGACTGACCTTGAAGAAGTGAGGAGTCCATAGTCCTTGCTCTTCAAGTCTAGATGCATTCAGGATTGAGGTGTGTATCTGGAAATACAATAACGGAGAACAGGGAGCAAGAAGGTGGAAGAATGGTGGGGGGGTCCCACAGGACACAAGAGGCGTATGCCGAGTCTTGAGGGGAGAATGGGTGTTTGCTGAGTAGACAGGCTGGAAAAGTCTTGCATGAAGAGAGCATATGCACTGAGGAGTGAAATAATGTGGTGTTAAAATGTGTGATTCGGTGTGCTTGAAGCATGAGGTGAAAGACTTGCGAGGAGCTGGGAATGGACGCATCGAGGGAGGTCACTGCACTGCAGTCCACCTTTGTAACTAGCCAGCTGCCAGCGCCAGGCTGCTCAGACTGCCTGGGGAGGACAGGGGAACCAGGTTTTCTGTGTTTTGTTTTTTTTCTGCCAGCTTTTATAAAATGCAATAAAACTCAGTAACTAAAACTATGAAAAAATAAACCCTCATTTTTTAAAATTAAGATTTAAATTAAATCTTAAATAAAGAGGCATTAAATTGCTCTGTCAAACTGTTTTGAAAGTTTCGCAATGTTCACTCTCCATTTCCGTATCTATCTCTTATGGATAGTAGCAACCAGTTCTAGAACCCATCCATGGGCCTGGATGCTGGGAATTTTGCCACCGATGGCTGTAAATGCAAGTCAAAGTATACACCTCTGGGACTGTCCACACAGATAATGGCCACACAGAGGCCACATTGCAAGTGACACAGCATCATTTCGGGGAAGTTATAAAGTACTCATACCTTCCTTGACAGCTGTACTGTTTGAATCTGGCTAAGTCACTTATATTATATTATATTATATTATATTATATTAGTTATATATTAGTTGTATATTATGTTATATTATATTATATTATATTATATTATTTAAAAGATTTTATTTACTTGGGAGGAGAAAGAGAGAGAGCATGAGCAAGAGGAAGCACAGAGGGAGAAGCAGCATTCACGCTGATCAGGGAGCCAGACTTGGGGCTTGATCCCAGGACTCTAGGATTGTGACCTGAGTGGAAGGCACACGCCTAACTGAGCCACCCAGTCACCCCTAAATCACTATATTTTATTTATTTATTTTTAAGATTATTTATTTATTTATTTATCTGACAGAGAGAGAGAGAGATCACAAGTAGGTGGAGAGGTAGGCAGAGACAGAGAGAGGAGGAAGTAGGCTCCCTGCTGAGCAGAGAGCCCGGTGTGGGACTTGATCCTAGGACCCCGAGATCATGACCTGAGCCGAAGGTAGAGGCTTAATCCAATGAGCCACCCAGGTGCCCCTAAATCACTATATATATATATTTTTAAGATTTTATTTATTTATTTGATAGAGATCACAAGTAGGCAGAGAGGCAGGCAGAGGGAGAGGGGGGAAGCAGGCTCCCCGCTGAGCAGAGAGCCTGATGGGGGCTCAATCGCAGGACCCTGAGATCATGACCTGAGCCGAAGGCAGAGGCTTAACCCACTGAGCCACCCAGGCGCCCCTAAATCACTATATTTTAAAATAGAAAACTCTCCTCCTCAAAATAAAATGAAGTATCTTAAGGGAGGTAATTTTTTTTTTCCTCTTTGATAAAAACAAGGGTTTTCAACCTTGACTGCGTTTTAGAATCACCTCAGACTCTATAAAAATGATGCTGATCCTGGGTCCCACCTCCTTGGATTAGTTTGATGCCACCTCAGCATCAGGATTTTTAAAAAGTCCACGTTGAGTCTAATGTGCAGCCAACTTTCTCCCATAGGGGACATGCTAATGACTCATCATGTTTTCTGATTGAGACCTGATGTCAAAGAACAGCACAGTAATTATATGCTAAAACTATCATTTGAATTTGAATGTGGTGCTTAAAAATATTAAGATTGTTTGAAATGTAATAATCTAGTGTATCATAGATTCTATCAGAGCTTCTTCTGACCCTCCCTGCCAAATACGATTATTTTAATTATGGTTGATGGTATATATGTCTTTCAGTATAGCTTATTCAGTATCCAGAATACATAACCTAGTGTTAATACCCTTATAAATTTTTTTTAAGATTTTATTTATTTTATTTGACAGATAGAGATCACAAGTAGGCAGAGAGGCAGGCAGAGAGAGAGAGAGAGAGAGAGAGAGAGAGAGAGAGAGAGGAGGAAGCAGGCTCCCCGCCGAGCAGAGAGCCCGATGCGGGGCTCGATCCCAGGATCCTGGGATCATGACCTGAGCTGAAGGCAGAGGCTTTAACCCACTGAGCCACCCAGGCGTCCCAATACCTTTATAAATTAAAGCTCGTGAAATCTTGAGTTGTCTGCTTCACCTGCTCCTATCCAGTGATGGTGGTGGTATTGGGTGTTTTATTAATCTCCTAATAAGATATGATTAGAACAACTTGCCATGAATGTCTAACATCTGAAGTGCAATTATTGCTGGATTTTAAAAATCGAATTCCTTGAAATTATTTGTTCAACTCTTTTTTTTTTTTTTTTTTTTTTAATTTGTTCAACTCTTACTTGAGAGTATTAAAATTTCAGGTCTTGGTCTACTCGATGCCACTGCTTAATATTTTCTAGATCTCCCAATAGCATACAGTAATACCAATATACAAACACTTCCTGTGGTGAATTATTGGTCTATTTATGATGCCAAAAGCTAGCTACAGTCTGCAAAAATAAAATGATTTTTCCCCTCTGTTTGCTGGTGTGCTCTTCATGTGCTAAAGGCTCTGAACATTCAGTGATTTACTCATTCAGTAAACAGCTTTTGGGTGCCTACTTGTGCTAGATACTGGAGATACGCAGTTTAAGGCTCTTAAAGGAACAGGATAGGAACAGCACAGCAGCATACTACTAACCATTAATACATAGATGGAACAGCTTTCACACATGCAAAGTGAAAATATTTTTATTCTCCCCCTCACCCCATCATTTCAAATAGGCATTTGGTTTTGGATATACCTTTCTTACTTGCTTAAACTTCTCTCTCTGTTTTCTCTTTTCTCCCTCCTGGTTTTGTTGTTGTTGTTGTTGTTTTGAAAAGTTATTAGGGCGGAAAATACCCCAAAAGTAGTTCTACTGACTGTTTTGGGGTCCTGGGCCAGTCATTTAATCCCTCTGTTGTAAAAAGATGATACCATCTCTGCCCTGTTCATGTGAGTTGTCATGAAGATTATGAGAGAAGTTATATGTAACATTAACATCAAAATTGGAAATACACAGTTCAAGTATAAATGGACCTTGTAAAACAATTTTTAAAAGAAAGAAAAAAGAAACCTTACATAGATGTGCGGTGTATGTACCACAGCAAAAAACAGTGTGTTTCTGGACCCTGACAGCAAAGATACACCAAAAAGTTAAATTCTATGGAAGTTTGCTTCCATGATGGATTTTTTACTTTTTACTCAGCTCCCGAAAAAGAAACTTCCTGGGTTTTCTTTCTCCTCCTACGGTTCTGCAGTGGCAAGGCTGTTTCCTGTCGAGAGCAGCTCTGTCGCAGCCCCTCTGCACAGACTCTCCACCTCCTCTTTCTCTTTCTTTCAAACACTTAATACATTTAGAGACTGATCTTGTGCAGAAAATATCCCTGACATTTGAAGAGCTCCAGGGATTCAGTGAGCATGCTCCGTGCTCCCTCCCGCTGGGAAGAGGAAGCTCGTTTACATACGAGTCATACCAGGCATAGCCAGCATGTCAGCGCAGTTAACTTGCAGCGGGCTGTGAGGAAAGCAAGCGCGGCTTTGTCCTAGGAAATGTGCTTCGTGTTTTGCTTTTTTCACTCCTTTTTTATTTCGAAGAAAGATTCGTAAAGACTTCTGAAACGTTTTTAAGTGCTCGATTGAGGATACAAAACATACACTGTCTACAAATAAGCCCTTGAAGGGTTTTTGTGTGAGTTTGATTTTTCGTGTGTGTGTTTTTTTTCCTTTTTCTTTTTCTTTCTTTTTTTTTTTTTTTTTTAAACTTTTACATACTTTGTTTTGATCATCTGAGGCTGGGCCTCACAGTCTTTGTGAAGTTTGAGAAGAGCCAGGAGCTACTCAGTAATAATTGATTTTTTGAAACGTACTCTTTTGGGGCAAAAGCAAAGAGCTGGTTTTCTGTGTGAGCCCAATAAATGCTATTTATGAAGATGGACCTGTTGAACTACCAGTACTTGGACAAGATGAACAACAATATCGGCATTCTCTGCTACGAAGGTAAAGGTTCCGTTCTAGAAATTGCTCTTCTCTTGCTTTTGTCAAGGCCACTCCTCCTTTAGGGTTCTGAATGCCTTCTGTGTGTTTTGTTCTCTTTCTTGAGATTTCAGGGTGCTTTGAAAGGCTAATGTTGATTATGTACTATTTTCAGTACAAAGTTTGTTGTTTGTATCTTAGCCTTCAGGGTTACAGTGGGGGAGGGAAGGCAGTGAAATATAAACTGTTAAAAAGTTTCCTTTTTGCTTGCAACATATTAACTCTTCACATTTTTAACTCTTGATAATATGATTATTTTTTAATTCTGTTGGTGTTCTCTTTAGAGGAAGAACTTCTAGGACCAGGAAAAGTTAAACATGTTGGTTTTTCCCCTCCTGCTTTGATACTTATTTTAAACATGCACTATCTACAGTATTCATGTTGTATTCCAATCAGTACTTGGGATTTTCATGTAGAGGGGAACAGAAAGTTACAGTAAGTTTTTGTTTTCAGGAGTGATTGTCCCAAACAATGAAGAATTTTTCTGTTCAGTTTGGGGGACTGAAAGGGCACCCATGTCACAAAGCACAGGCTGGCTCTTTGTCTGATTTCCCATTTCCTGTACAGCTCTGAGAGAGTTCTGACATTGAAGGATGTTCCCTCCACACTCCAGTCCCTTGTGGAAGTGATTGCACAACACACCAACCAGAAAGCTAAATTGAAAGAAAGGAAGAACGAAAAAAAGAAAGAAAGGAACCTACTCTGAATTCGTATTATTACCTCCTGCTATAACCAGGAGGTGTTTCTCCACTGCCTTGTAGCATTTCGAACTGTTAGTAGTTAGAAGAGAAAAAGCAACTTCTTAATCTGTTGGAAACATTATCTACGTGCAATTTGAAAAAGTGGTAATGGCCTGGGTTTGAGTGGCCGGAGAGGCATCTCCAGGGGAATTTAGCTTGGCAGGAGGAGTGTTTTTTGTTGTAACCACATACAAATCGAGGAGGAGACATCTCCTTTTTGATTCAGTAGAACCAGTTTCCATGTTTTCTCTTAATAGTGAACTGAACGTTTCTTTTGAAAAAGAAAACATTGAAGAAACTTGCATGTAAAATTTCAGGCCTGTTGCCTAATCAATTGGAAACTTACCCTTTCCCCTTCAAGGAAAATGAAATCTCATTCATACTGTGTTGTTTTTTTTTTTTTTAAACTCTGGATAAGGATTTCATACTTAATATTTTTTTTTGAAAGGTATATATATTTTTTAAACTCCTGCTTGTTTCACTGATGAGAATTATGGTGGATGGCTTTCTTTGAATCTGCTGCTTTAAGTATATCATCTTCTGAAGTCACTCATCTTAAAGGCAGACTTCTTCAGGATGGTGACTGGGCAGCAGCAAGTAACTGGGCTTGTTTCTTGTGAAATTAACATACTGCAGTTTTAAAAAACATTTCTTTCTTCACTGAATAAGAAATCACAGACTTTTAAGGCAATATCTGTTGGCTTGTCTTTGTCATTGTGTAATATGATATTTTTCAAAACAAAACAAAACGTAATTATCAGCCCAACTGAGGAATAGACGGACTGCAAGGAAATTGATACCACATTAATTTTGTATGTTTCCAGTTGAGGGTGGTGAGGAAAAGCTTATGGAAAGCTCGTCCAGGTTGATTTGTTGTTTTGTAGTCTGTAATATACTTGAGAGTAGTCTGCTTTGTAGTCTCCCTCTTTATTTGGGGGAAGAAACTTTGATTTTGAAAGTTGAGTAGATATGTAGGATGATTTGCTGTAGTCTGTTTGGTTTAAACATCTGCTGCTCTTTTCCTTGCTATGAAAGTTAACATTATTTTAACACCAAAATAAATACACAGGAAATTAAGAAAAGCGCAGCAAAACTTGAGTGGTGTTTTTAGTGGGTTGTTTATGCCCTGGTGGTTTTCTTAGTATAAACACTGCACACATCTGTTCTGAACTCAAAGGGCTGTTTTGAGGATGGGCATAAATCTCAGATGGGAATTTTTTTTTTTTTTTTGGTAAGAAAAGTTGGAACCATTACTGTTCCTTTAAATCCAGTTCTCTGGAAGTATTCGTATTAAGCATAGCAGCTCACCAGCATTCCAGGGAAGTTATTTGGAAAATGGAATGTACAGTTGGTAGGCAGCATTTAATTTCACTTAGGGCACAGGCAGGCTTTATTTACATCTCTTTAAGAATAAGGGACAATTTAATTATCTGAAGTTTTAGTTTTAACAATGAAGATGTTGATGGTTATTCTTACTCTCCAGGTTAGTTATACCATATTCCCTGGTTCTGTTGTTCACAGCTCTACTCTGCCAAATAAACCATGTGTCTGCACTGTCATTCTTCAGCCTCTCTGGCAACATATACACAAATAGATCTTTTTAAGCCAGTTATCTTGCAGCATACAAGGCCTTCCTAAAGTCCTACATTTAGAGCAACTCTAAATGGTTCAGATACGGACTCTGCTTGGTGACTGCTCTCTGGCATCGGACTTTCCCCATACTAGTCTGTAAGCATAATTGAAAAAGAAAATAAAGGAAAAAATTAACTGCAAATAGGCTTGGGGTGGGATCCATTGGGTAGGAGAAGGAGATTGGCAAAGGTCAGAAAGAATCTCAGTTTGGCTAATTTCTGGAAACCCATCACTTTCATTGGTAATGAGCAAATTAGCAGAACTCTGCTTGTGTTAATGAGTCTGTTCAAAAAACCTCATGGTTTATTACCACAACCCTCAACAGTCAACCAGCTCATCGTTCATGACCATACTGCATGTTCTTGTTATACCCATTTGAACCCCAGTTTTGCCTCTATCTTCATGAAAAGGTCATAGACCAACCTCAGCCTTCATTTTTCCCCTGTGAACTCCTGAGCATACTCCGCCAGTAGGCTGAAAGCCTCCTGGAGGCAGGGCATTCTGCCTTGGTCACCACTGGATCCTGGAATCCTGCCACGGTGCCTGATTTGGCTCCCAGAAAGTGGCTGACTAAAAAAAACCCCATGAAATCTCTCCGATAGCAGTGTAGTCACTACTGTATAATTTAGTGTATATTTATATAATTATATAATTTAGTATATATACATCTTGTATTCTCTATCTAATTATTGTAGAGCTGTACAGGACCTTAGGTAGATCTTAGACATTTGACTCCCCCCCCCACCCCCCGGAAACCAGAGAGGTAAATTGTCTGTTCAAGTTGATTCAGAAAGTTTGTAGCAGAAATGAGCTCTTGTGAGGACTGAGTGGTTTTCATTAGTCTCTGATTTTTCTGTAGCATTACTGCCTCTCCACAATCATTTTATGTCTTGTCTCCTTAGTTATTAGCTTGTCAGTGATAGGGACTGTGCTCGGTCTTGGGGACCCTTCCAGCATGGGGTGGCAGGGGACATCTGAGATTACAGTGTACAGTGAGCCTGTCCTGGAGTCCTCATTGCCCTGAAGCCAGTTGCTGGTCTAGATTCCCAGGCTTTTGTGATGTCAGGAAAGAGAGTAATGAGAACTCTAGGTGACCAGCCTTGTTGGAATTTGTTCTCCTTGCTGCTCTGGCACTTAGGTTTGCTTTACTTTTTTTCTGATTGTGCAGAGGAGGAGGCCCTGTGTAATGCCAGTTCACAAAGAGTGTTTTCCCAAGGGAGTAGAGAACTGGTTAGACCATTGATTTTTCTCAAGATGGCTGATGGTTCTATTTACATAATTACGTGGTGCTGAAAACATAGGTCCTAATAAATGTGCTCATGGTTGGCCGTGGCTTTAAGCTGCTGTTAGTGATACTTTAATTATGGGTTAAGAGCCATTAGTGTGTAATTTGGTAGAAGAATTCTCCCCTTTTAATTTAATAGTGCGATTTATATTGGGAGAAAGTAAGAATAAATTGCATATTGTGATCATCTGAAAGCTTAAGAGGAGAGTATTCTAAGTTCCTCACATTTTGAGCTACTCATTGTTTTAGAACATAATTACACTTATTTCATCACAGGGTACACTTAAAATTAATTTTCTGGAATTGAAAGGAAAATGCAGACGAGTTGTTGAGTGAGACTTTTTCAGAATTAGGAGTAAGGTTGGGTGACGGGATTCCTTTTGTTTTCTGCCAGTCTAACCAGCAAGCAGTTTAGTGTTCTTTGTCTAATGAGTTCAGAGGCATCAAGGAAACTTAGAGCATTGGGTACTATTAAGGTGAAAAGGCCACAGAGCAGAGCCATTTGAACCCGCCTCTGTTCCAGCCCTGTGTATCAAGTGACCAGCTCTTGATCCAGGGGTGTATTCTGAAGTCGAACATCTGCAACTATTTTGCTGTGGAAATTCATTTACTTTAGAATTTTGTTTGCAGGAGAGAGAGGTGAAGGGGAGGAGTTGGGGGGGGAGAGGAAGGGGAAAATTGGGGGGGAGAGGAAGGGGGGGGGGGGGGGGGGGGGGGGAGGGGCAGTTTTTGGGGGAGAGGAATGGGAGGTGGTTGGGAGAGAGGCTGAGAGGAGTTTGATTAGTAAAACATGCCTAGGTGAGCCCAGGAGATCTCCTGCAAGAGATCCAGCCAGTTTGTATTTCTTCTAATTACAGTTTGTGAAGGGAAGGTGTGATTATATCCTCCTTCCTTCCAGCTCCCCTCCCTTGTTTCTCTGCCCTCTTCTGGAAAGATTATTTTACTTGGCTGTTTATCTCTTGGAGCTTACACATGGCTTTGTTTTGGAAGGCAGATTTCTCTTCCTTCCTTCCTCCTTTCCTTCCCTATTGTCTGCATGGCCTTCTATTCTTAGGGTGTTGGGATTTGTTGCTGTGAAGATTTTTTTAAACACGCTATAAGATACAAAAAATACCCCGCAGCTTGTGAGAAGATTCAAAACCTCTCAATATAGCCTTGTTCCGCTCAATTGTGAGGATGTTGCAGAAAACTTGGTTTTGTCTGAAGAAATTAGATCCAGACTTCGCACTTTTGCATATATACAAATGTATAAAACCGGTCTAACCAGGGGTCGTTTCTGGCTCTGTTTTATCTCCGCATCTGACATTTATTCAACGACTGTGTTTAGAGGTGCCTCCGTGTCGTGTCGGATATTGAGTTTGTTAGCGGCATCCCTGCCAGGCTCCTCAGCATCAGTTTGTGCTATAGAATAGTCCCTCTCCCGCATGCTTTTACTTTTAAGTAATCCCTACACCCAAGGTGGGGCTTGAACTCACAACCCTGAGATCAAGAGGCGCGCAATCCCTCTTTTATTTCTTAATGAACTCATGTGTCAGCCCCCTATCCCTCCCCTCAAAGAAACCCCAACCATGGACGCTTAATTTTTAAAAGCAGAGTCTGAAAATGATTTTACTTTTTCCATTTGTTTTCTCTTTGCCTTCCTAAATGTTACATGTTCTGCTAAGTTCTAAGGAATTCTTTCTGTCAGTTTGCTTTGTTATCTTGCCTTCTTTTTTTCCTTTTTTTTTTTTTTTTTAAAGAATACTGTAGATTGTTACAATTTCAGGGTATTGTGTACAGAATGTGTTTAAATCCTAACAATGCAAATTACTACTAGGTGAAAGGTTATTTACCCTAAATAAAGTAGAAAATCTGTTCTTAAAGTTACCTTTAATTTGTGGCTAATTTATATGATCTTTCTGAACTCTTAATAACTTGTTTGTTAACAAAGAAGTCTGTAAACATAACAAACTGAAATATATTTAGTAAGTCATCACAGAAAACTCAGTCCTGTCCTTTTCCCACCCAGTATCCATTCTCTTAAAGGTATATGGAATGCATGTGCTGTGCTGGAATATATTAAGTCTTGGGTTGTCCCTCTCTCTTGCAACACTTTTTATTATGAAATATGCCATATGTACATAAACATGCATAAAACACACGTGTGGTTTGAAAACAAACAACCTTATGATCACCGCCAGGTCAGGAAATAATTCACCTCTTTCAAGTATTCTCTCCTTGTCAAATTCCTCCTCGCCCCAAGAGGTCATCACAATTATAATATGTCTTTTCTTCCTATCTCTACTACCTTTATGTGCAATTCTAAACAAATTAACTTAGTCTTGTGTGTTTTTCCTTTCCTTTCCTTTTTTTTTTTTTAGCCCAATTGAAATTATTTCCTATGCCCTCTTTTGTGTCTTGCTTGAGGTTTTTTATAGTGGAGATGTCCCTGTCTTTTCCATGTGAAGCCAGCTTATCTTCAAGTGTGGGAATCTTGGCTGTGGAACATATGCAGACGCCCCAGCGTCCTTCTCTTTCACTTGCTGCTCACTGTCTACTAAACATAGCTGGTGATGCTTTGGTCCAAACTTTTTTTTTCAGTCAGTGTTTTGTTCACAGTCTTCCTCACCTGTTGAAAGCCTTCTACCCTGCAGGTCATAATGGGAACTTGTATGTCTGAGAAACTCTGCAGTTTGGGAGAGTGCAAAGTGGGGGATGCTCGAGGAGATACATAGCTTAATTAGGGTCTGAACAAGGGCTTTCGTTCTGCATTAATAAGCAATTTGGTTAAAGGCTGAGACTTGCTACAAGTCAACTTTGTTACAGTGCCAGATTTCTTTGGATGTTAATCCAGGGACTTTTAGATTCACAGAAAAAGCTTAAGTTGTTCCAGTATTCAAACAATACTCTACATTGTAGAGAGGTGGCTGTCTGAGGGCAACAAAGATTTGAAACAATCATCTGCATTATGCACCATCTAAAATTATGAATGAAAAAGAATCATCCATATGTATGGCTCTTGATTTTTATTTTATATCTGCTTTGCATGAAAATAGCTGCCTGTTAATTGTTTTTGGCTAATGATTCGATTTTAATAGAGTGAATTCCAGAATTTAATGATTTGTTGCAGATGCATTCTGCCAAGCAATTTAGCAAAGTTGTTTACACTACCCCAAATCCAGCTGGACAGAGCGAGCCAATGCTTCTTCCCTGATAACAGTTCAGGGAGTGATGAGTGCAAATTTCTGGACCTTTTTTTTTCCCCTTTGAAAACAAACACGTCTTCCGTTATATGGCAGCACTGTTAGAGTGGCAGGGGATTAATTTAAAATTTTATTTTAATGTCAGCAGCTCTTTCCGGTACCCATTTTCTCCCATTCTTACTATGTGTGTCCTTTTAAATGATTATTTTTTTCTGATGAGCAACTGATAAACTGTTGGCTGACCTCACAGAAAACTCTTGTTTTATTTCTCTGCTGAAAAGTTATGACCTCTTTGCCGGTGCTTAAAATCACCCATGAGAGGGCTTTGAGTAGCTTTCTTAAAGGAATATCCAGTAGCGGCTGTACCAGGCTCTAAGTTCTGTTGGGCAGAGGGCAAAAGAGATGGAAAATAGTAGTCCTTCTCAGGATAAAACCTATAAAAAGTTTTCCAGCACTGCTCTACTGGATTCAGAATCGGTAACAATGACCACTAGTTTCTGGAGACCACGATGGGAGCCCTTTTTCTCTGAGAGGCTTTATACTGGTGAAAGATGGCTGATTTGGGGAGGGAGGACTGGAGTAGAGTTCTAGAACCGACAGCAGACATCGGACATTGCTCTTGGTGTCCAGCAATAAATGTATGCACATACACACTCACTTGGTTCTATATTTTGTCCAACACAGATTGGGAGAGGGCCTTGTAGAGCCGGAAGAACTCTTGTGTATCCTTTAAGGAGAAGATAGAAGAACCACCACATCTGGCTTTTCCACCTTCAGACTCTTCTGAATCCACCTCCATCCTTCTTCCCCTTCCCTTAGGCTCACTGAAAGGCTAATTCTTCTATTGGTGCTCATAGATACCAGCCCTTCTGGCCTCAGGGACTTCTCCATGATCTGCTTCTGATTTCCCCTTCTTCCTCTCCTGGTTCTTTCTCTTTATCATGTGCTTAAGCATACAAGTTTTCCCCAACTTTAAAACAAAACCAGACTCATCCCTAAATCTTACCCACCCTCTTGCCTCCCACCCCTGCTGCAGTATTAGACTCTTATCTTTGCCATCCAAGTTTTTAGAAGAATGGGGTCAACTTGTTTCTACTTCCTTCTGTCCAGTCTCTCCTCAGTCCACTGTCATCTCACATCATCTCATTTCTGCTCCCACAGTTCCACTTAAGATTTCTGGACGAAGCCCCTAATTGATATCCTAGTGGAAAGTTCAGTGGACACTTTTCAGTCCTTACCTAGTTAAATCTCCTAATACCATTTGGTGTTGACTCCTTCCAAAATCTTAAACTTCTTATATCCCTTGGCTTAAATACTCTTTGAATATGCACTCCATTGGGAATTGAGCGCTGGTGAGCATATGGTGAGCAAAATGTACAGGGGCTTTGTGGAGCTCCTGGTGTTGGTAGGAGGGTATGAAAGAGTGAGGCAGGCTGATAAACATTAAAGACAAATAAGCTGTGGATACAGCTTGAGAACAGATTGGAAGGGAAGAAGGAGAGAATGTAGAAATAGAGAGTGTGAATGTGCTGCACTGGTTTAGGCAAGAGATGGTAGTCACTCAGATTGTGGTGGCGGTCATGGAAAAGGAGAGGAGTAGAAGAAAAATTTAGAGAGAAGACTGACAGTACATGGGCAGAGGCTGGAGTAGGGGATGAGAGAGAAGACATAGAAGACATGGAGAGTGCCTCCTAGGTTTCTAGCTTGTCCAGGTGAGTGGAAGGAAGTTTCTGCCCTTTACAGAGATGGGAAATACAGAGAGAGGACTGGGTTCTGGGATGAGATGATGAGTTTAGTTTCAGATATGTTGAGTTTGAAGGATCTTTAAAATTTCGAAGAAGAGCTAAATATTATAGGATTGGATATATGGGTCTAGAGCTCAGACAAGAGGCCATTGCTGGTGATACTAGTTTGGGAGAGAGAATAAGTGAAGCTCTGGGTAAGAATGGTCACTGGGGAACAAAGAACAGAATGAGGAGTTGAAGAGGTACTAGGAACTCTTCTCTTAGGTCTCTGTCAGTTTTCTTCTTTATTCCTAAAATAACCCCACAACTGACCCCGCCTCTAATCTTGTTCTCTTATAAGCCTTTATCCATAGTATTACCAGAGTGCCATCCCTTATTTACTGTTACAGCCCTATTTTTTATTATTCCTTCACCCATACCCTGTAGCCCAGATACATCAAACTACAGTTCACAGACAGCTGAGCGTTAGAGGTGCCTATCCACCCCTCCCTTTACTGCCCCCACTTCGTGTACTTGAAAACATGTGTATAACTTCTGACTTCCCAAAAACTTAACTACTAATAGCTTACTGTTGATTGGAAGCCTTACTGATAATATAACAAAAAGAGTGATTCATGTATGTTTTGTATATCCTGTGTATTATATACTATATTCTCACAATAAAGTCAGCTAGAGAAAAGCAAATGTTAATAAGAAAATTGTAAGGAAGAGGAAGTACATTTACAGTACTGTACTGTATTTACTGGAAGAAAATTGCATGCAAGGGGACCTGAGCAGTTCAAACCCATGTTGTTCAAGGGTCAGCTGTATTTGAACCATTGCCTCTCTCTGAAATCCGTGTCCCCTGCCCTTTCTCTTGACTTCTCTTAGTCCCTCAAGTGCAGAGGCTCCTCGAAAGTGACCCTCCTCACTCCTGCCTTTTTAGCTGAATTAGGTGTTTGGTTTGTAGTTTCTCGTGGCATGCCAAGCATGCTTTTGTCAGAATTTATTTCACTGTGTTATATACTCCTCAGTCTGCCTTTCTGTAAGCTCTGGGAGGGCTAGGACTTTTGTCTTTCATCTCTTTGTTCTTAGCACCAAGCACCGTGGTGTCTGCTTAGGTATGAATCTACTCCAGGGTCTTTTTGTTAAAGAAAGAAACATTGATGGGGCGCCTGGGTGGCTCAGTGGGCTAAAGCCTCTGCCTTCGGCTCAGGTCATGATCCCGTCATGATCCCGGAGTCTTGGGATCTAGCCCCGAGGCGGGGCTCTCTGCTCAGCGAGGAGCCTGCTTCCTCCTATCTCTCTGCCTGCTTCTCTGCCTATTTGTGATCTCTGTCTGTCAAATGAATAAATAAAATCTTAAAAAAAAAAAAGTAAAAAGAAACATTGAAATTGTGTGGTTAACCCAGGGATTGTCAGTTATTTGGTAACACAAGAAAGTTAGTTAACTCTTAGAATGTCCTTAGAGGAAGGAATGGCAGCTGGCAAAGGAGAGGGGAAGAAAGAAAACTGTTTAAGGCTGTTTCTATAGAGAAACTTAACAAGTGGACTAGTTGGTTGTAAATAATTGCCCCCGTTCTTTTTGTTTTCTAATTACTGCACTCTGGATTGTCTATTAACTAACTGAACATTTATGGGAAAATATTTAATACTTAATACTTTAAATATTTAAATATTTATTAAATATTAATATTAAATATTAAATATTTAAAATACTTTAATAATAATTTAATATTTAATTGTGTGCCAGGCACTGGTTTATGTGCTGGGGACTTAGCTCTTAACAAAACAAACAGCAGTATCCCTGGGTTTTTGGAGTCTACGTTCTAGCAAGAGAGATGGACTGTGAACAGGTACATAAATAAAGAAGATAATTACAGATTTTGAAGTGTCATTATTAACAGGTTGATGTCTGTTAGCTGATTTACTATTTAGAATAGTTGCATCCATACCTAAAAAGTGACTGCTTTTATTTTTAAGCTTCAAGCTTCAAAGTACAGATTTGAGTAGATGATTTATTTCCCTCATGGTGTTGTGAAGGATTTAAAGTACATCAGAGAAACTTTTGGAGAATTTCCTTTGGAATATGAGAAGTCAGGTTTTTTACCTTTTTTTTTTTTTTTTTAAAGATTTTTTTTTTTTTTTTGAAAGAGAAAGGGAGGGGGGGGGGAAAAAAAGGGGGGGGGGGGGGGTGGGAGAGAGAGAAGCAGGCTTCCCACTGAGCAGGGAGCCCGATGTAGGGCTTGAACCCAGATCTTGGGATCATGACCTGAACTGAAGACAGACACTTAATGACTGAGCCACCCAGGCACCCCTTTTACTTTTTTTTTTTCCTATGGTCAAAGAATCAGACTGCTTCACTCCATCATACCTGGCTTTTATATTGGGACCTAACATTTATTGTAGCATTATCACCTTTTCCTTTTCCTTTTCCTTTTTTTTAAAAATAAGGTTTTATTTATTTGACAGAGAGAACAGTGAGAGAGTGAACACAAGCAGGGGAAGTAGGAGACGGAGAAGCAGGCTCTCCGCTGAGCAGGGAGCCTGATGCAGGGCTCAGTCCCAGGACGCCGAGATCATGACCCGAGCTGAAGGCAGATGCTTTATGACTGAGCCACCCAGGGCCCCCCCCTTTTCCATTCATTCATTCATTCATTCATTCATTCATTTTTAAAAGATTTTATTTTTTTATTTGACAGAGAGATAGAGAGCACAAGTAGGCAGAGTGGCAGGCAGAGGGAAAGGGAGAAGCAGGCTCTCTACTGAGCAGGGAACCTGATGTGGGGCTTGATCCTAGGACCCTGATGACCTGAGCCAAAGGCGGATGCTTAACTGACTGAGCCAACCAGGCGCCCCTCTTTTTTTTTTTTTTTTTTTTTAATTAACAAAGGTCAAATTATTTGTTTGCGTTCTTAGAAGAATTGAATATATTTAGAATAAAAAAAGTCAGTGAATGTTGGGGCACCTGGGGTGCCTTGGTGGGTGGCTCAGTTGGTTAATCTCCATCTCTTGATTTTGGCTCAGTTCATGATTTCAGGGTCATGAGATCAAGCCCCATGTCATGCTGAGTGTGGATCTTGCTCAAGATTCTCTCCCCTTCCCTCTGTCCCTCCTAGTTCCCTCTCTCCCTCCTCTAAAAAAAAAAAAAAAAGGAAAAAAGAAAAAAAAAATCAGTGAGTTTTAAAAAGGCTCAGGAAATCAATTTATATGCTCTTCTTAAAGGACTCTGGTCAGACCTTTAAAGTTATTGCCCTGAATAGAATAGATCTTACAGTACCCTAGGGGGAGATTTTTATTGTGAGCTCTTACTTTGTGAAAAGCGTATTTGGGGAGGACTAGATAAAAATGCAAGCCTTGGGCTTCATATGGATAAAGGACTACTGGGGTGTTCTACCTGTTTGATTTTTGTTTCTCTTACTTTGTTTTTATTGAGGCATAATTGATGATGGTGCAATCTTCAGGGCATGGCTTATAATGATTTTTCTCTGTTTATAACTTTTGTAAGAACAAACCAAGTCAAGATACAGAACATATCTATCACCCCAGAGTATTCCTTTATGCTTCCTTGGATAGGCCATACACATCCCCCAACGATAACCGCTATTTTGACTTCTGTAGTTATAGATTAGTTTTGTCTACTCTTGAGCTTCATATAAGTAGAATCATTTGATTTCAACTTTTTGTGCTCAACATGTTTTTGAGTGCCATGTTGTATGGATCAGTGATTTGTTCTTTGTATTGCTGGGCTGTAGTCCATCGTAGGAGTATGTTACAATCTGCCTATCTAGTCTAAGGTTGAGGGACATTTGTGTTGTTTCCAGTTTTTAACTATTATGAATAAAATTGCTTTAAATGAATAAAATTGCTTCAAACATTTTTTATGGCAAAATACACATATGCTAAAATTTATTATCTTAACCATTTTTAGCAGTATAGCTCTTAAATTCATTCACTTGGTGGTACAACCTCTGAATATTTTTGTTCAAGCGTTTTTGGGGACAAATGCACTCCTTTCTCTTGGATACATACGTGTGGACCTGCTGGGTCATTGGTATGTTTCACTTTCTTCTTCTTCTTCTTTTTTTTTTTTTTTTTTAAAGATTTTATTTATTTATTTGACAGAGAGACAGATCACAAGTAGGCAGAGAGGAAGGCAGAGAGAGAGAGAGGGAAGCAGGTTCCCTGCTGAGCAGAGAGCCTGATGTGGGACTCGATCCCAGGACCCTGGAATCATGACCTGAGCCTAAGGCAGAGGCTTTAACCCACTGAGCCACCCAGGGACCCCTCTTCTTCTTCTTTCTTCTTCTTTCTTCTTCTTCTCCTTCTTCTTCTTCCTCTTCCTCTTCCTCCTCTTCTTCTTCCTCCTCTTCTTCCTGTTCTTCTTCTTCCTCTTCTTCCTCCTCTTCTTCTTCCTCTTCCTCTTCCTCTTCTTATTCTTATTTTTTTAGAAACTCTCATCTGTTTTCCAAAGTGGTTGTACCATCCTGTTCTCCTACCAGTGTTGTATAATGGTTCCAGGAACTATACATCCTCACTGATACTTTGTGTAGCTGGTCTTATAAAATTTTAGTCATGCTGGAGGTCTCTGGACAATATTAAAGTGTTTTTCATTGTTAACTTAAAATGCGTTACTTGTGGGAATACTTGGTATGACACTGCTGTTTGGTATTTTGTGCGAAAAGACGTATTCTTTACTTTCGATGGGTTGATCATCTAAAAGGCTAGAATCTGTGTGTTCCTTGTCAAATTACAAGCAGAGGTAGTGATTTTGGTATTGTCAAAAAAAGGGTTGTTTTTCCAAACCGGTAAATCCAAGCCGTGGAAACCAGCAGGCAGCCAGATTGAGGGATGTGAACAAACACCAACGTGGCACAGGGGACTCTTTTTTGGGGAACATTTTCCTTTAGTGTAGTGTTGCTTTGCCTTATTTTGTATTTAGTAATGATTCACCCAACCACTGGCCTGTTAAAGTAAAGCTCAGAGATTAAGCTCTCCTCGCTCCAGTTTGATTTCTCTTCTGGTTTGCACAGCCATTCCCTCTGGTAGGTTCTTTTAATTTCCCAATTTGGAATGCCCTTCCTGCTTCTTTCCAGCTAGATGAATTCTATATACCCTTCAGGGTGTGGCTCATCCTCCTTCTGTGAAACTTTATCTAAAACTTTTTTAAAGGCAGGAATTGTACTGTGTGTAACCTTTTAAGTCCTCAATGTCTAACAAGATGCCTCGTCTTCTTTCATGTATGACAATGTTTATATCCCCCTCTTGTGAAGGGTTTATAGCCTGTAATATTCATTTGGCAGTTATATCACCTTGTATTTTGTTATCTTTAATGTAAATAGAGTATGACATTAAAAGCAAACAAATGTAACAACTTATATATCTGAATAAGTAAGGTGTTCAAACTTGTCTTCAAAATAATTACCTTGGAAAATTACACATTTAACCTAACGTTATGGTGATCTCATTCTCAGAACATTGCTGTTTTTTTTTTTTTTTAAGAAGTTGCCTTTAAGGTCTGAGGTACATTCTTTTGACTGTTTTATATGGTGGCTAGTGATTGTATATATATTGTGTATACATTGTATATACATGTA
The DNA here is from genome assembly GCF_002288905.1 of Enhydra lutris kenyoni. Lineage (NCBI taxonomy): Eukaryota > Metazoa > Chordata > Mammalia > Carnivora > Mustelidae > Enhydra > Enhydra lutris. Next base: position 42,331,505 of record NW_019154094.1, on the reverse strand, counting down.
TATATACATGTTTAAGTATTACATATTATATATTCCATATATATAGGACACTTGTAGAGTGCTGTTTGCCAGGCACAATTCTGTGTAGGTATGCCTATAAAATGATGAACTCTTTTTTTCCTGTTACTCTAAAGCCAGTTCCACAAGTACAGCTGGAAAATACCTTTTTTTTTTTTAAAAAGATTTTATTTATTTATTTGACAGAGATCACCAGTAGGCAGAGAGGCAGGCAGAGAGAGAGAAAGGGAAGCAAGGCTCCCTGCTGAGCAGAGAGCCTGATGCAGGGCTCGATCCCCATGATCTGAGCTGAAGGCAGAGTCTTTAACCCACTGAGCCACCCAGGCGCCCCAGGAAAATACCTTAAAAAAAAAAAAAAGATTTTATTTATTTATTTGACAGAGAGAGATACAGGTAGGCAGAGAGGCAGGCAGAGAGGGGGAAGCAGGCTCCCCGCTGAGCAGAGAGCCTGATGTGGGGCTTGATCCCAGGACCCTGAGATCATGACCTGAGCCAAAGGCAGAGCTTTATCCCACTGAGCCACCCAGGCGCCCCTGAAAAATACCTTTTAATCAGTGACCATTTTCTTTGGAATAGGTAGGTTTGCATCATTCTAGAATGACGCTTTGAAAAATGACAAGACTCAATTGTATGTTTAACAAAAACTTTCAAATTCACTTTCACTGCCATCTAGATAGGAAATCATCACATCTAAAGTGCAAGTTACTTGAGGGCATGGAGAACACCATCTTTGTTGTATCCTTCTGCCAGTAGCATTTCTCATTGTTTGTGACCATGGCAGGCACTAAGTAAATGTGTGATAATTCAAGATCATAGAGCCCTTATGCTAGAGGGCTGAGATAATTTAATTGTTATCAAATAACAGTTGGGTCTGTTGGGTAGACCAGCAATCTCTGGCTTTGACTTTATCGTGTTCCACTTTGCTCACTGATTTGTATGTCACACAGTACAGTGGCTGTTTGTGACCTTCTAGCAACCCGTTTTTCACTTCACTTTGTGGAAGATGGGAATGCCACTTAATTTGTCTGTAAGTGATTTTTCTGTAGCAGGACTCTTCCATTCCCTTTAAAGAGGTGGGATCATCACAGCTCATAGCTGTCATAGTGGTGTTTAGAGTACAGCTTGGGAAGTATGCATGGCACCTTAAAATACTTATTACTGCCTTGTTAATGTTATGAAATCTCCAGCTATGCTAGATTTTACATGTCATGGCGAAACAAAACTTCAGGTTCCTGCCTTTCCCAGGTCTTATCTTTTAATTAATAAGAGGGGAACAAGAGAACCCCTGGTAACATGAAAGACACTTAAACACTCATTCACCCATATGAGGGCTCCTGTTGCTTTGATTTTGTGTCGTATGTGTGTAGGGCTTTCTCTTTCTTTCTTTGCACATTTTGTGTGTGTGTATTCAGAATTTCCCTGCCACGTTTGATTTACCTCATTTTAGTTACCACTGCAGCTGTGACAGTTGGTTAACTAATTCTTATAATGCCCAGGGTTTACTGAGAATCTTGGAAAAATACAAAGTTGCCCTATTTACTCGCCTCATTGTTGGTTCTGTTTCTGCTATAGTTGGTTTTTTAAAGAAAAGATTTTTTTTATTTATTTGTCAGAGAGAGAGAGAGAGAGAGCGAGTGCACAAGCAGGCAGAGTGTCAGGTAGAGGCAGAGAGAGAAGCAGGCTCCCCACTGAGTAAGGATTCCTGACGCTGTACTCGATCCCAGGACTCTGGGATCATGACCTGAGCGGAAAGCAGTGGCTTAACCAAAACCAACTGAACCACCCAGGCATCCTCCTGCTATAGTTTTTTTAAAAGACGATAGTTATTTTAAAACCTAGGATTTTTAAACAGCTTTGCTGAGATGCAGTTCACATAACCACAAAATTTACCCCTGTAAAATGTTATAGCTCACCGATTTTAGTATATTCACAGTTGGGCAACCATTGCCATGATCTAAGTTGAGAATATTTTCATTACCCTCCAAAGAAACCTTGTACCTATTAGTAGTCACTCTCCATCCCTCTCTTACCAGGCCCTAGTAACCCCCAAGTCTACTTTCTGTCTCTATAGATCTGCTTATTCTGAACATTTCATATAAATGGAATCATATAGTATATGGTCTTTTGTGACTGGCTTTTTTCATGTAGCATGATAAAGGTTCATTGTCTTGGAGCATGTATCAGTCAGTACTCCATTCCTTTTGATTGCTGAATACAGTCCCTTGTATGGGTATACCACGTTTTATTTATCTAAACAATAGTATTTTTTAAGAAGCAATAATAGAGGGATGCCTGGGTGGCTCAGTCGATTGAGTGTCCAACTCTTGGATTCAGCTCCGGTCCTGATCTCATGACTTGTGGGATTGAGCCCTGCATCGGGCTCCACACTCCACAGGAGTCTGCTTGGATATCCTCTCCCTCTGCCCCTTCCCCTGCTCACGTACTCTCTTTCTCTCTCCTCTCAAATAAATAAGTCTGTTAAAAAAAAAAAAAATACACACACACACACGCGCGCGCGCGTAATAGCTCCTGGGTGAAGGTTGGACTGAACAGTATACTGACTACAACACCTTCTTCACTCTTCTTCAGCTATGAAAAAGCAAGAGAAAACATGCCATTTTATTTGCTGATTAGCATATGAACCCCAGCAAGGTGTCATGGTCCCAGCCCAGGAATATAACTTCTCTAGTGCAATAGCATGGTTTATTTTGAGTATCTGAGTGATAATTTCTGCTGCTTACAGGTAGGCTGACAATCTCTGGCTTTGTCTTTACTCCATTTGGCTTTGTTCCCCTATTTATATGTTGCACAGAGCCATAACTGTTTGTGAATTGCTCTGGAGTAATTTACACTTTAGATGTGGTGATTTTGTGTTTATGTATGAAGTTTTATATATACGTTTCTGTGTGTATGGCAGTGAAATTGGCTTTTTTATTTCAGATCTGTAATTTCACATGGCTATCTATGGATACATATCTATACTTAGGAAATTATATTATATAAAATAGAAACTCATTATATATAAATTTAAAAATATGTATCTATGTCCATATCTCTGTCTGTATGGCTATAAATGGATAGGTGGTCTTTGACATTTTCAAGACTGTACTTTGAAAGACTTCAGAACCAAATGTCATTCAACCTAAACTCATAATGGGTTATAAACTAAGTGTTCTGTAATTTTGTTCTACGTTGTCATGGGGTCAGATAAGATAAGACTGCCAAATGCTAGCAATCCTACTTAGAAGGCCTGCTTGTAGGATTTGAAGGAAATGTATGGCCTCAGATGAATGATCTGACACACATGGCAACATGCAGTTCTCCTGAGTGCACCCTTCTGTCAGAAAGTAGCATTTGGGAAACAATCTGGGACAAAAGGAAAAGCCTCTGGTACTTCTGAAGTTTTGAAGAGAGAACCCTTTAGAAGTCAGCACGTGATTTTTTTCCCTAAATTATTACTTTATTTCTTAATTAGTTTTACTTTATTTCTTATGCTGTAAGTATTTACAGAATGAAGTGAAATGTTTTCCAAGCAGATCCACCAGAGGATTTTGATTTCTCCCTCCACTGACACCATTCATGCTGAGCAGGTCTTAATGCCGTCCTCAGTTTACCTGCTGTGACCTCTCAGAGAGTGATCACAGTGCTTTTGTAGCTGGCCTCAGTTTAAACATTGAGGAGCTAGTTGGAAGAAGGCGAGCCGTTTCCTGCTGAGCAAGTTAAGGCTAGTTGCTGGGGTTAAAGTAGAAGTTTCTCTTTGCTCCCTTTCCTTCCCCTTTTGTTTTTCTAGGCTTTGAGAAATTTACAAACTGATGATCAGAAGAATCTGTATGGCTTTTATCGACTATCTTGAAGCTTTTATTGCATAGTTCAAAGCTTTTGTGGGGATGAGTTATTTTGTCATGCAAAAGACATATAGGAAGTATATGGCAGAATACACATTAAAGAGAGTATAAGGGAACAGGTGTTTGGTATGCCCATTTTACATGTAAGGAAACTGAGGCACCAGTGAGGGTCATTTAACTTAAACATTCTAACATCTGAAGAAGTGAACATTAAAAACAGTGAGAGAAATATGTCTTTGAAAACAGAGATGAGCTCTCCTGAAGGCTATGTTTAGCTCTTTTACATGTTATTGTTGGCTGGTGGTAATGGAGAGAGCCTAAACTCTATTCTCTGAACCCCAGCTGTTCAGAAATTTCCTGACTGGATGCTTGAGGATTCAGATACTCGCGGTCATCAGTTTTTCCCTTCCACCAATTCCTGCTGCAACGTCCCTTAGGCTGTTGGAAATGTTCGATTGATCATAGTATTGCTTAATCATATCATTGATCAGCTTTGAGAGTGAAGGGGCACAAGAGAAGATTCAAGCAAAATGTAGGAACCCCCCTGGGGAGCATGCTGGACTTAAAATTTTTAGGGTTCCTCACTTTTTCATTAGGACTGGGGTCAGGCCTAGGAATATTCATTTTATTTTACTTTATTATTTTTTTTTTAAAGATTTATTTATTTGAGAGAGGGAGAATGTGCATGTGTGTGACTGGGGCAGGGTGCAGAGGGAGAGAATCTTCAACCAGATTCCCCACTGAGCGTGGGACCTGACTTGGTACTCATCTCACAATCCACCCATGAGATCATGACCAGAGCTGAAACCCGGAGTCAGACACTTAGCTGACAGAGCCACCAAGGCGCTCCTGCGTTTTAAATAAGCGTCTCCGGTGATTCCGATGCATCTGGTCCAGGGATCACACTTCTAAAAGCCTTGTGCTAAGTGAAGAATAGGAGGGACTGAATGAGAAACAAAAAGGAGAATTAACATGAATTGATAAAAGTAAACTGAGAACCATTGCTGCTCCAAATAGGAGCTCAGTAGATCAAGATTGTACTTAAGTGAAAGTTAATTTATTTCCAAATTTCCAGTAATAGCATTTGTCACATAGAGTCAGCTTCATCTCAGTAGTCCTAGAAATATTCATTAGCAATTTACAGAAAATCCCGAGATTAAAAAATGCAATTTCTCTTCTGTATACAACACCTGTTTTTAACTCTTTGCTAAAACAAAAACCTTTACTGCTTCTGCTTTGTGGATTCTTTCTTCTTTTCCTTCCAGCAAGTCTGCAGTGCCTTGATATTATCCCAGTAGATAATCTGCTGTCTCAGTGAGGAAACTTGATGATGTGTGGGCTGATGTGGAAGCTAGGATTTGGATATGTCTGAGGTGATGTCACTTTCTCCATCTGGGATTATCACCTCTGTGCTTTCAGCCACATTGGGGATCCGTAATAGGTCTAATGTGAGCATCTTCAATAAATGCCCATCCACCTTTGGCAAGAAAGATAGAAACTTCAGCCATGTAAGAAATTTGCTGAACTACTGAGCGCTTAAGTATATGGGCCATCTAGAGCCTGAATAGCCCTGAGTGAGTATAAGAAACTGCGAGAGTCTCAGTCCTCGGTTTTCAGTGGAACAGATGGAAGCCTCTCAATTACATGAGCTCACATCTGTCTCTCTGATTTGACTGGGTCTGTGCCATAATGTGCTCTGGAATTACTGATTCTGTAATCCTGAGAAAGCATGGTTGAAGTGAGATTGACAGAGACCTAGACCCTGAAGGTTAATGGCACAGAGAGAATGTGGACCCTGGAGAACTAATAGTGAAATATAAATGCCACTGGTTGCAACCACTCATCCATTTTATTTGCCAAAAATCTAATATAGTCTAGTAGGCCCCAAATTAAAATGTTTCAGTTTTGTTTTATTTCTTCGTTGGTCTAATTCCCGTTGACCTTGTGTCAAGGCTAAAACAATTTAGGAGCATTCTAGCATGGGAGCAGTTTTAACAATCATTGTCAGCATGGTTTTAAAGAAAATAGGTTGGCAAGATGCATGTACGTTCTGCAGTCTGTTAATAGCATGACATTATATTTCTTTATTTTGTAAAACCATTAGAACAAGGCTTTGGGAGGATGGATTGAATTTCTAAAATGGCAGAATGTCTGTGGTGAACATCACTGTTATTTATTTTCCTGGAGTTTGCTACCCCGGTGGGTATTTAGTAATAGCTGGGTCCTTGTCATTCAGCATAGATTGGCTTATTACTAAACAGGGTGGAGGGGCCGCCTGGGTGGCTCAGTCGGTTAAGCATCGGCTTTCAGTTCAGGCCATGATCTCAGAGTCCTGGGGTCAAGCCCCACATCGGGCTCCCTGCTCAGTGGGAAACCTGCTTCTTCCTCTCCCTCTCTCTGCCTTTCCCCTCCACTCCTGCTCACACATGCATACTCTCTCTCGAAAATAAATAAATAAATAAAATCTTAGAAAAAGGAAACAGGATGGAAAGATAATGGCTTTTAAAAGAGTGTTTGTTATAAAATTTGCATGCCTTGTAAAAGAGGTAAGATGAGGGTCAGATTTTGTGTAAGCGTCTTTTGTTCCCAAGTCTGAAGGCCATGGAATAGATAATTGGTAATAATAGATTTGAATGAGAAGGCAGTCCACAGACTGGAAGAACAATTTGCGCAAATCCTGTATCTGGTAAGGGACTTGTATCCAGAACATACAAAGAACTCTTACACCTCAACAATAACGTAGATAGTAACCCAATTTAAAATTGGATAAAGGACTTGAATAGACATTTCTCCAAAGAAGATATACAAATAGTTCATGAGCGCATGAAAAGAGATTGAACATCATTAGTCATTAGGAAAGTGCAATTAAAACTACAGCAAAATACTTCATACCCACTAAAATGGCTAAGATAAAACAGTAACAAGGGCTGACAGGGATGTGGAGGGATTGGGACCCTCATATGCTGCTGGTGGGATTGTAAATGGCACAGACACTTAGGAAAACAGTGTGCTAGTTCCTCAGAATGTCAAACTTAGGGCTGCCATTTGACTCAGTGATTCCATTCCTAGGTATACACCCAAGAGAACTGAAAACATAGCCTCACAAAAGTTTGTCCACAGACATCCATAGCAGCATTATTCAGAATAGCCCTCACCCCCAAAAAGGACCAATGCAAATACCCCTCAACCAATGAAAGGATAAATAAGATGTGGTAAATCCTGTACAATGGAATATTACTTGGCAATGAAAAGGAATGCAGTACTGGTATATATATTGCAACATGGATGAGCCTTGAAAACATTATGCTGAGTCAAAGAAGCCAGACACAAAAAGCCATGGATATGATTCTACTTATATGAAGTATCTGGAATAGGCAATTATAAAGAAACAAAAAGAATGGTGGTAGTTGCCAGAGACTGGAGGGGGGTATAGTGTGGGTAGTGACTGCTACAGGGTACAGTGTTTTTTGGGGGGAAGAAGTATTCTAATGATTGTTGCACAACCCTGTGCTTACACTAAAACACATTGAATTGGACACTTTAAATGGGTAAATTGTGTGGTATATGAATTATATCTTAATAAAGCTATTATACAATTTGGAGATTTGAAGGGGAGAATATTGTTTGTACTCTTATTCCATTCATTTGATTATTTGCAAAGTCCTACATGTGTGATTTGCATACATGAAAACATTTTGCCAAATATCCTTAGTTTGGTGATGAACCTTACTAATGGCACCTGTAGGTCATCCAATGAATATTTGAGCACCAGGCTTTGTGTCTGGTGCAGGGGACCCACACTGCTCTTCTCAAGGAGCTGACAGTCTAGTATGTTTTCTCTATCATCAGTACTAGTTATTGTATAAGAAGCAAGTTAGGCATCATGCATGTTGTAAATTAAGGTAGTCTTTACAGAGAGTAAGTTGTGGGTGGGTGTGTTTGGGGCCTGGGGATAAGGATTAGCAGAAGAGGGGGATGGAATTCTAGGTGAAGCTGACCACCAAGGGCAGATGTGCAGATGGCAACGTAAACTTGTGAGTATGTTGCTTTTCCGGTTGAGTGTCCTCATTGGCTCCCCATTGCCTCTAAAATAAAGCCCACACTTGCTTTAGCATGGCTTGGGAGAGGAGGCTGCTATAGAATTTCCATGCAAGAGAACTCTAGTGGTAGCAGTCTGACTGGAAGTGGGAGAAGGCAGGGCTCATGGCCTTGCCTTGTGCTTGTCTGCATAGAAGCTAATTTTTCTTATAATGAACATTTATTTGAGGGGGCCTTTGTGGTGCTAAAGCATTTAGATGGCCAAAGCCCAACCTGTCCCCCACCATCACTGTCTTTCCCTGCTTTGTCACTTACTGCTCTTTCACTTTGCCCTGTACATCCCAGGAGCTTGGTGGTGCCATGCTGTTTCCCACCACTCTGCACTGAGAGCTTGTTTGGTCTGCAGGACTTTTTCCTCTGCAAAATTCCTGCTCATCCTTCAAGACCCAGCTGGAGCACCATCTGCTCCTTTAAGCCTCTCTGAATGGCATATGACCTTGGGCAACTTGCTAAGCCACTTCTTTGCTTCCATTTCCTCCTCTCTAAAATGAGGCTCGTAAGAATACCTACTTCACGGTAATTAGGAGGATGAAATGAATTCATGTATATAAGCTTTTGGAACACTAAGTAAATGCTCCTTAGTGTTACCTATCAACCTGATTATTAATTTTGGGCAGAGTGGGTGGCTCCCTTGTCCTTTCACCCTTTGCCCTTACGTGCACTTCCGTTATTAGCAGTAAATACAGGGTGGGAGGGCATTGCAAATTTGGTGAAAAGTCTCCAGTGTGGTCAAAACCATACAGATAAGGTTGTACCATGTGTTAAAGGGGGTGAGGTAGGGAGTGCACATTTACCCTACTTTGTAGTCATTCCAGGGAGTCTGTCTTGGGATGGAGATGAGACCACCTGACTTAATGGCCCCTTCTAATGTAAAATCTTTCCTGCCTGAAGGAGCCTCCGTCTTTGGAGGTACTGGGAATGGGTGGGAAGTTGGGGTACAAAGAAGGGACAGGGTAGAATGAGGAAACTGTGGTGAAATCCTAAATCCATTCAACTTTCTGGCTCCTTCTCCCTAGCCCTGTTGTGGCTGTAGACCAGCTCTGCTCACACACCCAAAAGCCTCGGTCAAGTCTGAGGTGGCCTTTTGCATCAACACACTAAGCATCCTGCATTCAATTTGTGGGGAGAAATGAGTCTTACTGCTTCACCCAAGACCTCTCAGAATCAGGATCTGTTTCCTTACACTCCTGCGGGCCTATGGAGAAACTCTGCTTCAGCGTAAATGCACTGTTTCAGAGACACCACCAGCTACAGTAGTCCATGAACTGCACCACATTTTAAAATTTTCGTTTTTGGAAGTGTGGGAATGGTGTTTGCCCCTTTATACTTTGGGTCACCCACCCCTCTGTACATTCAGAAGGAAACCCCCGGAGTTTGTTTGTCCTCGGTCTCTGTGTAGCGGGCACACAGGAGCTCCAGGAATGTCTGGTCCATTCCTCCGCCGTCTGCACCTCGGATCCAGGGACTCCTGCTGTCAGCTCACCCAGCCTCTGCTGAACCTTTGAAGTGGAGGGCAAGCCTTTCATCTTCGCTCATTTTCACTTAATGACAGCCCGGCCTTTGATCAGCTCAGTTTTCCTCTTTCTTTGGCTTCCTAATGAGTCACTTGGAGGTAAGGAGAGACTTGAAGTGTAGGCCCTGAACCAGCCACAACTTTTATGAGCACAGTGGTTGTTTGACCTTCATATCTTAAGCAAATATGCCAGAGGAGTCACTCCTTCCTGGCCTTTCATTGATAAAATTTGCTCACTGGCTAATGTAAACTTTAAAAGAGAGGTGGAGGGGTATAGACAGGATGGGGAGAAGCAGAAGTGAAATGTAAGCAGCATTCCCTTCTGCAGTTTTTAAATTTCTTTAATTTGGGGAAGCCCCCTTTGCCTTCAGACTCCCCTATAAAACTTCTTAGCATCATGGAGGTGTATTGTTTTGGGGAAGCATGTCAAATTCTCCATGCTACTGAAATCATTTGTTTTCAGATAAACTGTTAACCACTTTTTAGTTGATTATTTAACAGTATCTTCTCTTGGCACTTGATAGGGATACAAAAAGTTCCCCTTGGTTGAGTATAATTTTTTTCATAAGGATCTTATTTCCAATTACTTTAAAACCTAGGAAACAAATCTGCATTGGTCCCTTCCTCTCAGACTCACATATCCTTTGGTTAGGCTGCATACGGCTACTATGCCATTGTTTTTAATATGAGATAAAAATAAATTTGGGGATAATTACTTTTATCTGTAGATGAAATTAATTGTTTGCCTGCCCAGTAAATCTGCAATAAATGGTTTGATACTCTCTCAAACTGGTTAGTATACTCTTAGACTCCAAGTCCAAAAGTGTTTTAGTTTTTGGGTGGGGAATGCAAACATCTTTCAGTAATAGTTTATGTAAACTGTAATTAATAAAATTTTTCCATAAAAGGACCCTAAAATATACTGCATGCTATGAAAAAAAAAAAACAAAAACAAAACCTTAACAACTGTGTATTAGCTTGACACTAATTTAATGAAGGATGTTTAATTTTTTTTTTGGATTGGTTTATTTTAACACAGGGTGGATTTCATTTGAGTCTGTTTTAAATCACTGTAAATAATTTTTCTTCTTGGGACACCTGGGTGGCTCAGTTGGTTAAGTGTCTGCCTTTGGCTCAGGTCGTGGTCTCAGGGTCCTGGGATCCAGTCCCACATGGGGCTCCTTGCTCAGTGGGGAACCTGCTTCTCCTTCTGCCTGTTCTGCCTGCAGCTCTCCCTCTGACAAATAAATGAAATCTTCAAAAAAAATTTTTTTTTCTTCTCTACGTACCCATTATTGTTTGAGAAGCTTAATATTCTTCACAACTCAGGTATTACCCAGGAAATATCTATTAAATGAATTTGGATTATTCATGGACAGTTGGAAACTCTTAGCATAACTCCTGCAACTAAAAACAGTAGACATCTCTGTTATTTTATTTAAAGGAAATGAGTTTTGGTGTGTTGAATTTTTTCGTCCAGCAATAAAAATCATCTTATTAGAATATAAAAATGTCATAACAAAAATGTGGATGTAGAAGGCTAATTAGATTTCTACACCAACCTGGCAAGCCTAAAATACAGACTTACACTTGTAACTCAATCTTTATTTTTCCACTTATATATTGATAAGGTTGAAAAAGAGTGTAGCTTTCTGGCTTTTCCAGTTTATATAGTTTCTCAATTTATAAAGAAGATCTTTCCTTAAAATGTCTCTTGGACTTGCCTCTTCACTACCCTCACAGATGTGAACAGAGTTGCCCTTCCCCCTTCCCCTTCCCCGTGCAGTACTGCCTTGTCCCGTGGCTCAGGTGTGTCCATCCTGGAAGTCACTGGCATAGTGTCTGAAGATTTGCTTTAGCTATGTCAACACTTAAAATGGCTCCCTATCAGATGCTCGTCACACCAAGTCTAAATGTTCTGCCTGTGTTCAAAGCCCTTTATTTATCAGACCCATCTGTCTCCTTAGTCCTAACTCTTTACTACTGGAAGGAATGAGCCTTTCATTCCAGTTAGGTTGACCTGTGCACATGTGCACACACATGGCATCATTCTTGCTCTCTCCATTTTTTCAAACATTTGTCCCCTCCTCGAATACCCCTACCCATCATTTCAAGCATTTAAATCCTACCTGTTTTTCAAATTCTCCTCCTAACTATTAGAGCTAGAATTAATGTCTTCCTTTTACAAAATGCCCATTGCTTTGCCTCCTTTTTTTTTAATGTACTAAGTCTATTTTTATCTTCAAATTAATATTTGAACACTTTTTTCAGTTGTATTTCCTAATATGGTAATTATTGATAGAGCCCATATAATAAAAAAAACTCTTTATGGTCCTCAGTTATTACTTTTTTTGTAACTGCTTTATTGAGCTTTGATTCACATAGCATATGATTCACTCAGTTAAAGAGTATCTCTTTTATTTTGGCATTTATAATGTTTTTCCTTGTAGTTATTTATCTCCATGACTTATCACTCCTATAGAACTACAGTTCCTTGAGGCAGAGACCAGATCTGAAAACATCTTTGTATTTTCCTCCGTTCCTGGCATAGTACTCCAAACATACCAGGCACGAAAATGCTTTTGAGTGAAATGTACCCCTCATTTCTCCTGCCAGCTCTAAAATCTCATACTTTTTTTCAACTGGGGCTAGCATCAACAGTTAGCAATTAGCCTTAAAATAAAGGCTCCACATGTCCGCTTCTGGGATGATAGGCAGGGATACAAATCCCACTTTTAACTATCATTGTGGGATGAGGATCATCTCAAGAACAGAGCTTGGGTGGCAGCTTTCAGAGCAAAGGAGACCAGACTTAAGGTTGGCCCCTGGAACCTGGGTCTGTCCAGTGGCCTGTTGGCTTACCAGCTTTGTCCAAGCTTCTGTGAAGCAGTGCTCCCATCAGGTGATGTGATTAAGAACACAGTGCATGACCCAGAGAGCTAGGTTTAGAGATATTTTAAAGACAGTAAAACCTAGGAATGCTGACTTGCCAAGGAGGATCTTGCTGAAGAAGGTAGGATTTGTACCCTAGCCCAGACCTGAGTGAAAGCAAGGGTATGGTTTAGGCAGGTGGGAGGGGAGATGGAAGACCATGCCCAGCAGGAGGGAACGGCACGTGCAGTGAAGTTTGGGAGAAGTAGTGAAACCCAGAGAGAGAGACACAAGGTTAGAGGCTGTGGAGGTCTAGACTACCAGTTCAAAGAATTTCAGACTTTATTTCAGCAGTCCAGTCCCTCTGGGATTTTAATCTCTCATGGCTGAAGACTCTTGCCCAAGGTATAGGTGATATGAGAAGGAAGAATTGAAACACGAGGTTAGTTCCAGTAGCTTTTGTTTGCCTGAGCTATACAGATCACTTATTCAACAGATATTTATTGAGTATCTGCTATAAACCAGGGAGAGTATAAGCCAACCCCTGATAACACTGGGTATTTCATGATATATTTTTTTCATTGTCTTTTTTAAAAAATAAAGATTTATTTATTTGAGAGAGGCATAGTGTGCACACACGAGTTGGGGGAGGGCCAGAGGGAGAGGATCTTCAAGTGGACGACTTAATGAGCGCAGAGCCTGACACGGGGCCTGATCTCACGACCCATGAGGCTGTGACCTGAGCCAAAGCCAAGAGTTGGACGCTCAACTGACTGAGCCACCCAAGAGCCCCTAGTTGTCTTTTATATGAAAATATTATATCCCAAATCAGACTTGTGCTGATTTATAATCAGAAACTTTATGTTTGATCCAGCTTAGCTCTGGTCTCTTGTATAACAAATAAAAAGTGCTTAATAAATGAGCAAGCAATTGAGTGATAATGACAAGATGCATACACCCCTTGTTACTACAGGGGGGAAAGGCCACTTTTTCATAGTGGAGACATCTGTGGACACCATCTTTAGCAAGTAATCAAGCTTAGCTTCACCAGCAGTGGTGTAAAGTGACACCAGGTTCCTCCCAATGTGAGTCAGTGAAATGTGCACAGTATCACCTTCCTAGTGTCTTGCCAGAAAATGTTCAACTCTATTATAATTGTGAGAAAATCTCATCAGGCCACAATAAGGTGTAAGACAGCTAATTGGCCTTGATTTTTTTTTTTTAAAAGATGTATGTATTTCGGGGAGAGAGAGAGAGAGAGAGAGTGCATGCACGAGCAGGGATCGGGGGAGAGGAGCAGAGGGAGAAAGAGAGAGAGAAAATCTCTGTTAGACTTCCCATTTCAGCCTGGAGCCCAAATGAGGGCTCGATCTCACAATGATATCATGACCTGAGCTGAAACCAAGAGTCAGACACTCAACTGACTGAGCCACCCAGTTACCCCTGGTTGGATCATTTTTAAATGCAGTGCCATGAAAGAGGAGGAAAGATAAAATTCCTTTAGATAAAAAGAAAGTAAAGAGGCATGACAGCTACATATAGCAGTGTGAGGTTCTTGATTGGATCTGGATGCTCCCACCACTTCCCCCATGGTCTCTGAAAAGAAGGCATTCAGGTCAGAAAATCTGAATATGGTTATATGGATTGGATATTAGAAAATGTCAATTTATCCTCTTTCCCTTGTTGGGTGCAGTGATGGTATTGTAGTAATGAAGAAGAACGTCAGTGTTCTTGGAAGACAATTGTTGGAGTATTTAGGGGTGAAATATGATATAGTACACGTTACTTCAAATACTTAACAGAAGTTAGAGCAAAAAAATAAAAAAAGTGTATGTGTGTAGGGAAAACACTGACCAGATGCTTATACTAGGTGCATCTAGGCGTAGGGGGTGGGATGCTCCTTGTTCATTCAACTTTTGGTGGCTTTAAAATGTTTTTGAAATAAAAAGTTGGAAGAAAATGACTCAAATACCTAATTCTTTCACCGATAAAGTTTACAGAATGTTACTTTAAATGGCTTGTTTTACAGTCTTCCTGGTTATTAGGCACTTGAATTGTGTGCATGCCTGAGTTCTTAATGCTGCTTTCACTCTCCCAGTCTTGTGTGTCACTCTCTCAGTATTTGAATTGTGTCCTATTTTAATTCTTGGGAAATTCACTCTGTGGCTTCTGAAACCAGCACGTTTAGCAATGATAAGTAATACAGTGAGTTAATGCATCTCTGTGGGATAACAGCATGGCTTTCTGAGATATTTGACTGAGGATGTTTGTCTCATCTTTTTTTTTTTTAATATTTTATTTATTTATATGACAGAGAGAGAGAGAGAGAGAGAGGCAGAGAGGCAGGCAGAGAAAGGGGGAAGCAGGCTCCCTGCTGAGCAGAGAGCCCAATGCGGGGCTTGATCCCAGGACCCGGAGATCATGACCTGAGCCGAAGGCAGAGGCTTAACCCACTGAGCCACCCAGGTGCCCTGTTTGTCCCATCTTAACAACCTGCTTACTTCAGCTTTGTTGGCGGTTTGGAGCTGATAATGAGATTTCATATTTGGAATAGGTAGGCCCGTATGTGACCTTCATCAGTCCATATGCCAATGTGTGTAACGATTCTGAATTGGTTCCTGGGAGTATCCTTTTATTCCTCAGGGTCTGGGCTAGAATATATTGCTGAGACCATAGCAAACATGATGGTATGGCTCAAAAAATCTGAAGCTTTTGAGTTGGAGGCAGACAGTGCTAGAGTGTCCCCCGGACTGTGATGTTGGTCGGTCTTACCACATGGTGTCAGAGGAGGTACTCCAGGCTGGGGGGTGGCAGTGTGCCTCTGGGGTTGGCTTTGGGAAGTGAAGAGGAATATGAATTGGCCGAGAGGGACTCTGAATGCATTCTACTAGGGAGCAAGGTGTATGGAAGCCAGCATATGGAGTTGAGTGTGTGCCTGGGGTGGAAGTGGTGCCAGTTTTCTGAGCACCAATTATGTGCCGGCCATTCTGCCAAGTTTCTTGTTGAATCTTTGAATTAGCTCGGGGCCTGCCTATGTGTTGGTTCCCATGGTCATTTTCACACATGTGGAAAAAGTCATAGAAAGTCAGGTAACTGCCCCCAGCTGACCTGCTGGCCCCTGGTGGAACAGATTGGAAATGTTCACTCACCCATGCTCCTTGGCACAGTCTCCTGACCTTTGAAGTTAGTTGGTGGAAACTGTGTATGTGCGAACTTTATGGGAGAAGAGGAACTTTCACGAATACTGAGAGTGATGTTTGGAGAAGTCTCTTTTGCCCCCATCATCTCATACTTTATTTTTAATTTTTTAAAAGAGATTTTATTTATTTATTTGACACAGAAAGAGAGAGAGAGTAGCAGGCAGAGGCTGAGCAGGGAGCCTGATGCAGGACTTGATCCTGGGACCCTGGGATCATGACCTGAACCGAAGGTGGATGACTAGCCAAGTAGGCAGAGAGGCAGGCAGAGACAGGGATGGGAAAGCAGGCTCCCGCTGAGCAGAGAGCCCGATGTTGGGCTCTATCCCAGGACCCTGGGATCATGACCTGAGCTGCAGGCAGAGGCTTTAACCCACTGAGCCACCCAGGCGCCTCTCATCTCATCCTTTAAATGGAAATGTTATCTGATAGAATTAAACAGTACAGTACATGGCCTCTTTTGGGCTGGGAACTTTTGATAAGTTTTCAGTGATTCACACAAAAGTCCTTGAAGGTAGATGAAAAAATGGGAGCTCATGAGAGAGGTGAAGAGACTTTGCCAAGATCACTTTTTCTGATTCCCAAGCCCTCTTCTGTAGAGTTTCTCTGCTGGGCTAGTGTAGTCAGGGGTACCGAAAGAAGTGAGGTACTCCTGCCCATGGGTATGGTGTTACAGAGTGAGCTGGGCACTGGTAGACTCTTCTATAGGCAGACTGTGATGAGTCTATTCCAGAGGTTATGGGGTATCAGAGGAAGGAAGGTCTCCAGGCTCACCTTTCCCTCCCAACATTGTCTTTTTTTTTTTTTTTTTTTTCTTTCTTTTCCCCTTTCCTCCTCCAGTGGTCAGTGATTTATCGTAAGGCTTAATCCTCCAGAAGCTCCTGGCCCAGTCATACTCTCCAGAATTCCTTTCACATGAAGAATGTTTTGAAAATGCAGATACTAGCATATTACCTTCGATGTTTAACCTGTTGCACACCAAAGGTCTTAAAGAGAGAGTTTCTTTGGGTATTTTTCCCCACATACATTACCCACTTCCATTTACCATTTCCTCCACAGCTTAATTTCTCTATTTTATGGCAACTAGAGTCCCTCAGGAGGTAGCTCAACTGTTGAAGAGGCTAGAACAAGCCTTTTTCACTTCAGCTTGTTTGGTGATGCCTTCTAAACATTTATGAGCTCTACCATGGAGGAAATTGAGCCTGATTCTAAGACCATCTGTAAAATCTGTAATTCTCCTCCTTCTCATTAGCAGTAACTTGTCACAAAAGTAGTTTTTCTGGTAAATACAGTGAAGAATTTCTGCTGTTATAGGGTCTTATCCATTAAGGAAGTTTCTGGAAGATTGGGCTGCCTTTATTGGGTCACATGTTGGTGCTGGACCCTCTGACAGGGATTTGCGAGGAACTGTGACACATTATGTCGATGTTCTAATATCCAGGCAGACACAGCCCTTCCGGCTTCATGGGTAGAGGAAAGCAGTGCTTACGCCCCGAGACTGGGCTTCCTGATTGACTTTGAATCCTCTGTAGCTCTGTCAGAACCACAGTCTAGGGTTGGAGGACCAGGAATAGAAGTTGGTGTGGTCATTGGTCTGGCTCAGGAAACCAAGGACACAGACAATTGTTAGATCTTTTGAGTCCCAGTTGTGATTTACGAAAGCCAAAATCCAGCCTGATTCTGAAATCTGATCTTTAGCCTTGTTGTGTTGTTGCTAGATACCTGAATTTTTCTTTAAGCTGAAGTGATATGCATAATAAGACATTAATTTCAGTTCTCTTACTTGGTGATAACTTCACTGAGGTTACATTATTTTTAAAAAAGATGTATTGGGTGCCTGGGTGGCTCAGTGGGTTAAGCCGCTGCCTTCGGCTCAGGTCATGATCTCAGGGTCCTGGGATCGAGTCCCACATCGGGCTCTCTGCTCAGCAGGGAGCCTGCTTCCCTCTCTCTCTCTGCCTGCCTCTCTGTCTACTTGTGATCTCTGTCTGTCAAATAAATAAATAAAAATCTTTAAAAAAAATAAAAAAGATGTATTTATTTATTTGAGGGGGGTGGTGGGGGGCAGAGGGGAAGCAAACTCCCCACTGAGTGGGACCCTCACCCGCTCAGTGGGGCTCAGTCATGGTCTGAGCTGAAACCAAGAGTTGGCTGCTTAACTCACTGACTGAACCACCCAGGCGCCCCTGAGGTTACAGTGTTGCATATTCCCTGAAGCTACTGTTAAATTGTAAAGTGAGTTCAGTAGAGCAAATGAGATTGCAGGGATTTTCTTTTTTTAATCCCCAAAACAACAAGATTATTTTAAGCGGTATAAAACATAATTAAATGAATAGCAACATATGGATATGAATATAATAATTTTTAATTGACTTCAAAATATCTTCCGTTAGTGCTTTTTTTATATTCAGATTAGCCTTTCTATTCAATTTATTTAACATATATTGTCTATTCAGAACAGAGGTTGAGAATTCTAGACATTTTAGTGTTCCCTGGGGTTATTTTTTTACCCTTGTTATACCAGTCCCTATAGAATTACAGATGTTTAAATCCATTAAGGATTGAGGACACCCCCACCCCCACCCCACCCCCGCCCTCCCACATGCACCAGCACTGTCTTGGAGCAGGTACTACCCAGACCTGCTCTGCAGGGTTCTCTCGTTCACCTGTGCAGCTAAGAGAACACCCTGCTCATTTGTGCTGAAGCTCTACACTTTTCTTGGAGCCCAGCCAAGATGTCCACTCTCTTTCAGTGCTGACCCATTGGTCTCCTCTCCTCTGTGGCTTATAATCCCAAAGTAGCATCCATGCATCTTGAGCAGTCCTGCTGTGTTAGGTGAGCTGGAATAGATGAGGTGGCCGGAACTGTTTGGTTCCAAACTGAAGAGCTTTCTCCTTGGAAACAGACAAAGGTTTTACACCTGTCCTCACCACTCTCCTTCCCTCCCTACTGTTCTTCCCTGCCTAGTCTTTTCTCCTTGTGCTCTTCAGCTCTGGCTCCATAACAAAGCATCCCAGACTGGGGGCTTAACAAGTGTTTGTTGTGTCATAGTTCTGGAGGCTGGAAGTCTGAGGGCAGGAGGTCAGCAGGGCCGGTTTCTTCTGGAGCCTCTATCCTGGGCTTGCAGATGGCCGTCATCATGTTAATATGGTTTCCTTCTGTGCGTGTCTGTGTCTTCATCTCTTTTTAGAAGCATACCAACTTACAGGATTAGGGCCCACCCTAATGACCTCATTTAATCTTAATTATTTCTGTAGAGACCCTGTTCCCAAATACAGTCATATTCTGAGGTACTGGGGTTAGGACTTATAAATTTGGGGGGTATAAAACTCAGCCCACAACACTGCCCTTCTGGACTTCCCCTCCTGCTCTCTCTTCCTTCCTCCCACTTTTATTTTTATTTTTTAAAGATTTTATTTATTAATTTGACAGAGAGAGTTGGCTAGAGAGCACAAGCAGGGGGAGCGGCAGGTGGAGGGAGATGAGGGAGTGCAGGCTCCCCACTGAGCAGGGACCCTGATACAGGGTTCAGTCCCAGGACCCTGAGGTCATGACCTGAGCCAAAGGCAGACGCTTAACCCACTGAGCCACCCAGATGTCCCTCCCACTTCATTTCCTTAACCTGATAAAGCATCCTACATAGCTATAAAGAATATGAAAATAATAGGGATCTGAATGCCATGTTTCTCCTTCCAGCTCTTCTCTGGGTCAGCTTTATGACCTTGAGCAGTGCACTTAATTCTTGAAACACTAGTCTCCTCAGCTATAATTCAGGAATCATTCTTCCCTTCTTGCAATATAAGACTATAGTAAGAAAAAACCAGAGTTACAGATCCTATTTTTAAATGCTTTAAAAGTAAAATATACTGACATAAGATACAGGAAAGCTCAGGCGAAGTGTAATGTTTACAGGATTATTTGGATTACTTGAAATTTTGATTACAACGGGGTATGTTTCAACTCCACATTTACTGTGTTTTCTTATCCTTAATCATATATTAGCAGCCAGCAATATACCATAAACATTTTTCTTTTTTTCCTGAGCAATCTTCTTGTTGCTCTGAAAAGACCAGAGCTGCTCAAATCATACGCAGCTGGGGGTCTGGCCTTCCCTGCCTGGCTGACTGTACAAAAGTGACCTTTCCCTGAGGGTTGGCCTCCAGATGTGAGATTGGGCTCTGCAGGTCTCCAGCTGTGGCTCTGGGCTCCCAAGAGTGGCGGTGGGAAAGGGGTGGGGGCGTGGGGTGGGGGCGAGGGAGCGTCAATTGTAATCCCTGCTCCGCTGGCAGACACTACGTCACGTCTTTTATCTCTGCTGGCTCGCCCGGGTTTCATCATGTTGCCTAACAGCCCTCCTCACAAAAAGCAAAAAGGGAACCAGAATGGGGATAGCCACCAGTTGAACTGTGTGAAAGAGGTTGACTTCACGGTCTTCTCTCCAGCTGCTATTCCCTGAGACAAAGAAGTATTATTTGAAAGAGAACGAGTAAGCCCTGGGCTGCTGCCCTGCACAGTCTTGAGTGTGTGAGGAGAGTGCTGCTGTTTATCTGGGTGACTCTTGCCAGTAGGGTGATGTCAGTCTGGTGGCCGTGGGCTGTGGTCAGACAGGAGACGTTTCCACGTAGCCCAGAGGCTTGTGGGTGTGGGGGGAACTGAGCTGTGGTTTTACTTTGATTTAGGTTCAAACATGATAAAAGGGCTGGGGGTGGGGAGTAGAACATAAAGTCTTAAACACCACAACGATTTAGATTGTGGAAGAAAGCTTTGGAGCAAGGAAGGCAATACAGATTTTTGTGAAAAATCTACCTTTAGAAATTACAGCAAGATACTTTTTCTGTTTTTCCTGCAGTCGTTACCTTCCCCTTCTCTGTAAACACAACGACACTGCCATTTCAGCCTTGTATTGTTTGACTAATCCTAAAAAAAAAATGACAAAAAAAATGCCTTGATTTTGATTAATTCCTCATGAGGCTTGCCACAGTCTTTTTTTTTTTTTTAAGATTTTATTTATTTATCTGACAGAGATCACAAGTAGGCAGAGAGGCAGGTGGGGGTGGGAGGGGTTGAGGGAAGCAGGCTCCCTGCTGAGCAGAGAGCCAGGATGCCAGCTCCATCCCAGGACCCTGGGATCATGAGCTGAAGGCAGAGGCTTTAACCCACTGAGCCACCCAGGCGCCCCTAGTATACTTGGTTTTTAATTGCATCTCCTTCAAGGATGAGGTAAGTTAGGAATACTTAGTGGGGTCTGGTTTTTTTTCCCTATTGTGTAAAGGGTGCCCTATAAAAGTTGAGTATTTCTTGATCAGTGGTTAAAGTGTAACTTAACTTCGGAAGATGTGCATTACCTAGAACAGAGATCTTTAGAGCCAAAGTTACGCCATCATGGCCATGTAATCAAACCGTTTAATTCTATAAATGAAGAAGCAGAGCTAACAAGGTGGATGCTGTGTTGAAGGCTCTGCAGTTGGGTTCCATGTGTATCCAGTCTGAGATGCACCGTTATCTTGTTGTCCCACTAAGAAAGAAACTGCCTTGCTTATTAAAATATGCCAGTTGATTGTTAAGACAAACTCAGGCTTAGCTCTATTAAAATGTAGGAAGTAAAGTGTCTTGTTAGAATCTTTGCAGGATTCTGAAACGAGGCCCCATCTTCCTGGGTCTTGTCCCCATGCCCTGCTTTTCTCCTGCTTTATTCTGACTTGGAAGCAGAATTTTCTTATACTCTTTTACCAGAATCATTGTATGGCACATTGTAAAGCTAAGCGATTATTTTTTATTTCTCTGTTAAACTTTTTTTAAAATTGAAATTAATATGCTGATTCTTGTGAAATCTTGGGTCAAAAATCTTTGCTCATCTTCCGTTGGAAGACATATTTAAGAATATTTTTGATCCCTGCATTAGAACTGCCATAGCAGTTACATAATCTTTGTATCCATTGGGCATTTTTCTTAGTAATCCATCCCTAGTTAAAAATGCCAAATACAGGGACACCTGGGGCTCAGTCAGTTAAGCATCTGCCTTCCATTCAGGTCATGATGGAGGCCCCGCATCCAGGTCCTTGCTCAGCGGGGAGCCTGCTTCTCCTTCTGCCTGCAGCTCTCCCTGCTTGTGCTCTCTCTCTCTCTCTCTCTCTGAGACAAATAAATTTTAAACAGTTTAAAAAAATACCAAATACATTTTGAAAATTGAATGTCCTTTGTTATAATCAGAATTTTTTTTTTTAAAGTTAAATTGACAATTGTAGTGAGGCCAATTTGAGAAACTTGAAACACCAGGCTACTGAGATCTCCTTTCTCCTGCTTAATCCTGAAAAAGAGAGATAATCCTTTCTCCCTTTTCATTTACCAAGCCATTGTGAAATTTAGAATACATGTTAGTTCAAGAGCAAAAAGTCTTTTGCACCTCAAGATAAGTTCCTTTTGGCGTGTATTCTTTCTTCCCCTGCTTGTGGTCAGGGTCTGTATAAGTTTCATCAGTTGTCTCTGCGACAGCCCTTCACACAGCCTCCAGCATGCAGCAGGCGCTCACACATGCAGTCCGATTACAAGCCGAGCTGGAGCTTAATAGAACTCTGATGAATCCAGGTGCCTCCGTAACCTCAAGCGGTTCCTTCCTGGCTTTGCCTTTTCTTAACTTAATAATATTAAAAAAAAATAATCTGACTTTAACATTGTAGAGAGCTTGTAGCTGTCATAGCAAAAGATTGATTTTTATTCCAGGAGAAATAAATGAATAGATGCTTGTTCTTATGTAACACTTCAGTGTGAAAAACCTGAGGTAGGAAAGGAACTAATAATATTGGAGGGTTTTTTCATCTACTTATAAATATATTTTTATTTTTAAGGGTGATATTTTTATTGAGATATTCACACACCAGTGTAATTTTCACCCGTGTAACGTATACAATCCAGTGGTGGTTAGTATATTCACAGAGTTATGCAACCTTTACCACAGTCCATGTTAGAACATTTTCATCCATCACCCCCGAAAGAAGCCCTGCATTCACGGGCAGTCACTTCCCAAATTGTGTAACACCTCCCCCCACAACAGTCACTACTATACTTTTTGCCTCTTCACATTTGCCTATCCTGGACGTTTCATGTCTGTGGAATCAGGCAGTATGTGGCCTTTTGTGTCTGGCTTCCTTCATTTCTCCTACTGTTTTCTAGGTTCATCTGTGAATCAGTACTTCACTACTTTTTATGGCTGAATAATGTTCCATCATATGGATAGATTACATGTTTTCTGTACCAATGTGTCAGTTGCTGAGCATTTGGGGTTTTGACTGTCTTATGAATAATGTCGTTCTGAACATTCATAGAAGTTTTTATGTGAATACGTGTTTTAATTTCTCCTGGTTAAATGCCTCGATGTGGAATTGCTGGCTTATATGGTAACTCTGTGTTTAACCATTCGAGGAACTGCCCAGAATTGTTTTCTACAGCAACTGCACTGTTTTGCATTTACACCAGCAGTGCATGAGGGTCCCAGATTCCTCACATCCTTGTCAACACTTGTCACTTTCTGTCTTTTGATTATAGCCCCACTAGTGTGTGTAAAATGATATTTCATTGTAGTTTTGATTTCTGGTTTCCTGACCGCTAATGATGTTAGACATCTTTCTATGTGCTTATTGGCTGTTTGCATATCTTTCTTTGAGAAAAGGCTATTTAGATCTTTTCCTGTTTTCAAATTGAGTTCTTTTTATTGTTGAGTTTTGAGAGTTATTTATATATTCTTAAATCTTTTGAAATTTATTTTATGGCATCTTTGATCTTTAACATATCCTGTAACTCTCTAATATGGGCACCCCATTCTCCCGCCTCACTGGGTCCTTCAGGCAGTGTTTACCATCCATCTACTATGTGGAAGATACTGTGCTCTGCATTTTCAAGTATATAAAATGAATTAAATGTCCCCTGCTTCAAGGAGCACAAAACCAAGTAGGAAGGGAAGTATCATAGGGATAAATTTCTGTGGGTATTCAGAAGTGATGACTTTTAGATTGAGCAGTCAAGGAAGACAACCTGAAGGAGGAGGCATTTTAAGTGGCCTTTGCTGGTTGCATAGAATTTAAGTATAAAAGATCAGAGGAAGAAACTGAGCAAAGGCCTTGGGGTTAGATGGCGAGATCTCTGAGCTGTGGTGTCTAGTCTGGTTTAACCTCTAGGGCTGACACTTTGAGAGCTTACAAAGGGGGATACTAGGAACAAAGACTGGGAAGGCCGTGGGGCCACCTGTTGGGTATGAATGCAGAAGCAGCCTGGAGGTTATTTCATCAGTGACTGTTTGGGGTCCTGCTGGGTTGACATAGCCAGAATGCTGCCATGGAAGACTGAGTTTACAGAAATCTGTAGGATGATGGGGGTGGGGGGGGGTCACTAAAAGCAGCACTGCTGTGTTTCTGGCTTGGGAACGGAGAAGTGCTTCAGAGGCCAAGAAGGCCTGTAGTTTAGGCAAAGCCGTAGAGGGAAATGTGTGCGCATATTCACCTCGCCCTCAATACAGTGACGGTGTCCTGCCAGTGTCCTGATCCCCAGACTATATGTTCTCTTCAGTTTTTCTAAAATAATTTTAACCTTCCTTTGCCACCTAGACCATAATAAAAGCAAATCCCAGTTTGTAATACAAGATGTTGCTCTAGGGTCCTTGAGTGGAGGCCCCAAAATGAACGATGGTACATAACTGAAAAACCCTATTTCTATACTTGTAACTGTGAATTTCTTCCCTTTTATCCCTGGTTTCTTTGCTCTGACTGTGTGTGGGCCTTTCACAGTGTTTATGAGGGGATGTCACTCTGATGGGCAAAGGCCATGGCTTCTTGCTTATGGTAAACCATTCACTCTGTTAACCTGAGCAGCTCCCTCCATGTCTAGGGGCACAGTTTTCTCTGTCCAATGAGGGAATTCAAGTGTCCAGGGCCCCTTCCAGCACTAACAACATGCATGTCCCTTGTCTGTAGGGGATTTGGTATAGTTTGTCCTAGCTCTTAGGGGAAAAGAACCACCTGTGGTTCCTCTGTGGGTAGTTTACCTATCAGGTTAGAAATCCCAGTGTTTCCAAAGGATTCTTGTGGACTTTCTTCTTTCTATGTCAGACACAAGCGACTCGGTCTTAAAGATAAGCGGGGCATCTACTTGATGAGCTTCAACTGTGAACAAGCACAAACAAGCTTATATTACAATGGAAATTGGGGAGTGCGGTGGGAGTGTTGTTCTAACTCAAAGAGTTTTGCCTTTTGCATAGCAGTGTATGCTCATGTTGTAATGAGCAACTCTTCTTTTTTGGAGTGATTTGAATTTGTTGCTGTGGCGGCAGGTTTCCATGGCAACAGCTGTTGCTACACATCTGGCATCTGATAAAATGGTTCCCAAAGCCCAGGGGTCCACACAGAGCCCAAGTGCTCCTCATCTCCGTTGAACCTGCCAAGGATGTGGAGAAACACAGGGAGGAGGGCATGGTGGCTTTGTGCCATGCTGATGAGGCTTGATTTGCAATTGCCGAGTTCCTGGGGGTATCATCAGGATTCCTCCAAAGGTTAGCTGAGCTACTGACACTTTACATTGGAAACGTCCTCTCCCTTTTCTGTGGAGGTGGAGGGTACAAGAGAGGGGAGCATATTTGAAAAGAATATTTTCTGATTTATCGCAATATAAATATTAACATGGCTTTTTATTTGCTTGCATTTTTATTTTTAGGTTTATTTATTTATTTGAGGAAGAATGGGCAGAGGGAGAGAGAGTCTTAAGCAGACTCTGTGCTGAGTGTGGAGCCCACATGGGGCTTGATCCTATGGCCCTGAGATCACAACCTGTGCCCAAACCAAGAGTCGGACGCTTAACCGACTGTGCCACCCTGGAGCCCCTGTTTGTTTGCTTTTTTGAACCAAAAATTCATAAATAGGAAGTAGAGGACAACCAAAAATTCTACTGAATGTCCGAGTGTGGCAGGCCAGCATATGGCCTGTTTTTAGGTATTTCATTTAAAATGGAAAGTTCCAGTTTGCTTTGGGGCCAAAATCTCTAAAAGAAATCCTGCCTGGAGGTGTATTATGGGGTCATTGTATATTTGCTAGTTTATATCTTGCTGACTAAATTGGCAAAAGTTTTATTTTTCCTGGTAAACATTCAGGAGGCTTTTCCCTCACTCCTCTCCCTAACAAAATCATATTTGTCTTATGTGTATGAAGGAAACGACTGTTAAAACTGTCCACACATCTGTGATGATATGAAAATTAGTGGTGGCAAACAAAGATTTCCTTTCTTAGGTACCACAGGGTCTCAGATGAAGTTGACTTTACCCTAATATTTCTTTCAAATTGTGACCAAGTGAAAACAAAATTGGCCATGCCTTAGAGGCCAGTATGAATGAATAGTAACATGACAAAAGGGTTATTATTTGTGAAAAACTTAGGTACCCCTCATATGACTTAGAAAACTAGAAGTTTTCTCTTCAAGTATATATTATTCTTGTTTATAAATTTTAGGTATAAAACATTTATTATAATAAAGGGTTATGTTTATTTTAGTTAATAATGAAGCACAAAGTTATTACTTAGTACAAAATCTTTTTAATTACAGGAATGAAAAGCTCCAAGATGTTGAATCAGATCACAATGTGGATTCTAATTTGAGTGTTTAACTTTGAAAGTGTTTGAGAACTGCACCTGTGTATTAAGCTCATGAGAAATTATATGCAGATACTTTGTGCTGATAATAGTAAAAAAATATATTTAATGTGCCATTTTTAGTGTGCTATAAGAATGAAATGTTTATTTTTCATTAAGCAGTGTGTTTTCATTTCTCTTAACATTTTGGGCAAATATGTGAATTATTAACCCATAAATTTTCTTCATTCTTTCAAAAAAATAACATACCAAAATTGTAATAAAAATGTAACAGGCAAGAAAAGTGAGTTTCTAGTCGTGATCTAATGAAGCCTGTGTTAGGTCATTCTCTTCTAGGTATAGAGTCAATACCCACACATCAAAAGATCTTTGTTGTTTTAAATTAACTTTTGAGATGGTTTGTGGTCAGTACTTTTACCCATCTGTTACTTCATTGCAACTTTAAATTTTAAACTCTACCCTAAAGAGTTGGTGAAGACGTGGTAATTGTGTGTCACGATGGAGGTGTTAGCAAATCGGCACGGCGTACACCCTAACCACGCACAGTGCCGTATATCCCTTACATCTCAGTAAAGCTGGGGGAGGGGAGGGTATTGTGTAGAAAACCACGTTTGTTTAAAACGCCCTGTGCTTGGCAGTTCACCTCGTGCTCAGGCCATGTTCCGAGAATGGCAGGCCACCCATTCTGTTGCCAAAACTTTCCACTGGGAGTAGTTTTGCAAGGGGTGGGCGGGCAAGCGGCGCACCGAGGTGGGGGCGTTTCACCTCCTTGGTGACGACATCATCTCTCTTTGCGTAGGTGAAGCTGCTCTCAGGGGAGAACCCAGGATGCAGACCCTCCCTGTGGCGTCTGCCCTCACCAGTCACCGCACAGGCCCTCCGCCCATCAGTCCCAGCAAGCGGAAGTTCAGCATGGAGCAGGGGGACGATGACCTCGACTGTGAAAACGACCATGCTTCTAAGATGAGTCGCATCTTCAACCCCCATCTGTGAGTTCCTTCTTTCTGAAGTGAAGGCGTTCTGGTGGTGGCTTCTGTGTGCTCTGCGCTGGGGCCCTGTGCTCTTGCAACTTCGTGCCAGCTGTGAAGTGAAAGAATGAACAGTGCTTACCTGCCAGGCGGGAGATTAACTGTTTTTAATAACTTGAGAGATGACATCTTCTTTCCTTCCAAATTATTTGTATGACTGTGTGTGTGTGTGTGTGTGTGTGTGTGTGTGCGCGCGCGCGCGCCCCATGGATGTTAGCTTTCTCTTCCAGCTTCTGAGCAGTGGTTGTCTGAAGACTGCCTTTTCTTGCCTGTGTCACTGATGGATGTTAGGAGAATACATCTTTGGTGAATGTCTTATGGGCCAGGAAATGGAAGGAAAGGTTAGCCCCTGAGGAGACATATGTAGAATGTTTTGCTTAGGAGTCTAGGCTTGTACACATTAAGAAGTACAGTAGCGGGGCACCTGGGTGGCTCAGTCAGTTAAGCGTCTGCCTTCAGCTCAGGTCGTGATCTCAGGGTCCTGGGATTAGGCCCCACGTCGGGCTCTCTGCTTAATGGGGAGTCTGCTCCTTCCTTTCTCTCTGCCTCTGCCCCCCTCTCATGCTTGCTCTCTCTCTCACTTTCTCTCTCTCTCTCAAAATAAATAAATCTTTTTTAAAAAAAGTACAGTAGCGCCCCCCCCCCTTATCCAAGGGGTATATGTTCTAAGACTCCCAGTGGATACCTGATACACAGAGAGTACCAAACCCTATATAAGCTGTGTGCTTTCCTAGACATAGATACCTGAGAGAAAGTTTAATTTATAAATTAGGCACAGTAAGAGATTAACAACAACAATAGTAAAATAGAATGATTATAATCATATACTATAATAATAGTCATGTGAATGTGGTCTTTCTCTCAGAGTATCTGTTGTACTGTATTCACCCTTCTTCTTGTGGTGGTGTGAGATCATAAAATGTCTGTGTGAAGCCGGGAGGTGAATGACAGAGGCATTGGGATGGAGCATTCAGCTGCTCTTGGCTAGAAGGAGAATCATTTGCTTCCAGGCCACAGCTGATCGTGGAAAGCAAACTGCAGAAAAGCAGGGGGATGATTGAATTAATTTTCACCTTGTGTATATTCAGGGTATAAACTTGAGACCTTCCTAAGTGGGGAAGATGGTTTTTTGTGTTTACGATAAGGTGCTGCTCGTCACTTCTGGTATGTGAGCCTGTTGTAGCCGTTAGAGCACTCGGCTTGGGGCTGGTCCTCCCTCTGCCACCAGCATTCTCTATAATCATGACATGAGTTGCTCCAACTCTCTGGCCTCAGTTTCCTTATCTGTGAAACAGAGGGGTTGAAATGAAAGTTTTCTGAATCCATACAGCATCCCAACGTTTACATTAGGAAAATAGCTTGCTTCTGTGCACCTTGTTCCGGCTTCCCCTTTGCACTCTCTTCTGAACACTCACGCCCCACAAAGGGAGTGGAATGCCTTTTCCCATGTTCTCAGCGCTTGGAGACAGCCAGCCAGCTGCCCGGAGGGTCCGCTCTGGCAACTGTGCAGCGAGTCGGTATTGTCGGAGTGGGGGAGCTTGTCAGAGGGGGTGAGATAGCCCTGATGATTAGAAGGTGTAGTTTTGTAGATTCAGGTTAAAAGATCCTACTCTTTTTCCCCTCCCCAGGCAGGAATTGATGTTTCGTAATTATTCACAATGCTTGGCTTCCCCAGTTCTGATTTCTGAGGATGCTGCTGCTTCTGGCAGGAGCGTGACTGCTCAGAGAGTTCCTGTTTTCTCATTGGCGGAGACCCTGTGTAGGGAGAGGCCGCCGCCAAGGCCAGCAGCCCCGTGCTGCCTCAGCGCCCCAGTCCCGAGCATTCCGTGCATTCCAGCCCGCTTGGACTGTTGTGTTCAGTCATAAGACATACTGACAGAGGTATTTATCCTCAAATAAATCACGGTAGTGTTAGTCAGAGGCTGAGCCTGCAGTCTGGAGCCCTGGAATTTGCTACAATCAGGAATCCAGCAACAAGGCACTGCAAAACAATGAGCTCTCCCAAATAGGGAGAGGCTCGTTATGTAGGTTCTGGGCGCTCAACTGTTTGTTCATTCTCTTGTTACTAGCAATTTCTTCTCCTCTGCCTCCTCTCTAATGAAACCCAATTAGGAGACAGTTGGTCTTTTTTTTTTTTTTTTTGGAAGCAAAGGGGAGGTAGCCCTGAAACAGTGTATTTTGTGAGCAGACATGCCTTGGTTTAAATAGGTATTCTGCCACTTATTGTACCTGGGCCCACTGTCCTTCTTTGTAAACTGGCAATGATACTAGCTCACGAGACGCCTGTCAGGAGCGCGAGAGTCAGCATGTGCGGGGAGTTTGGTGCAGTTTGGTACTCATCTGATGGTAGTTATTACTTTTATTGTTGCTAAGTCCCTTATTCTGATATTGATAACCATGATAAAGAATAAAAATACTATTATGGTGAATTTAATGCCTGAGTGTGTCTGAGTTGCACTTAGAATGTCTGGACTCAGATTTCAGCTTCTTTATCTTTTGGTGGAAGTAATCATAGTTATGTCATCATAGGATGATTGTAATGCCTATTGCAGTGCCTGGCGTCTAGATGGTAAGCACTCAGGCAAAGTCATCATTAATATTATTATTATAATGTTAAAACAGAAAATGAGGTGTGCATGGGTGGTTCAGTTGGTTAAGTATCTGCCTTCAGCTCAGGTCATGATCCCAGAGTCCTGGGATCGAGCCCCACATCAGGTTTTCTGCTCAGTGGGGAGTCTGTTTCTCCCTCTCCCTCTTCCTGCTGCTCCCCTGCATGCGATCTCTCTGTCAAATAAATAAATAAATTCTTAAAAAAAAAAAAAAAAACTAACAAAAGAAAATGATTTTGTAACTCCTTGGGTCGTTGCAAATATGATCTTGAAGTACAGATGACTATAAATTATTCATACTATGTTATAATGAGAACACTATAAATAATTTAAAGTGTAAATAATAGAAATAGAATTGCTGGGTTTCATGTGCATCTCACAATTGATATCATCACACAGAGTTTTAGGCAAATAGAAAGAGCAGTGGCCCCCTGGGCCATACTGCTTGGACTTCTAGGTGATCAGCGTGTGGTCTGTTCATTCTTCTTCTTCTTCTTTTTTTTTTTTTTAAGATTTTATTTATTTATTTATGTGACAGAGATCACATAATAGGCAGAGAAGCAGGCAGAGAGAGAGAGAGGGGGGAAGCAGGCTCCCTGCTGAGCAGAGAGCCTGATGCGGGGCTCGATCCCAGGACCCTGAGATCATGACCTGAGCTGAAGGCAGCGGCTTAACCCACTGAGCCACCCAGGTGCCCCTGTTCATTCTTCTGTCACTGTTCTCCTGTGATGATTATTTGTTTCAGTAAGGGTAACAGTGTTTCTAATTGTTCTTCTAAGAGTGGAATTACAGATTTTATAGGCAAATTGGAAAGATGCTGCATCTCTCTTGATGTTGTACTTACTATTGTTGGATTTGAGGGAACATTTCCTCTTTGAGCTATAAGGGTGTTCCCTCCTTTTTATTTGATATGTCTAAGGAGTTTTTAAAAAATAATAAATTACAAATTGATATTTCTTTGGAAAAGAATGGCCTAGTCTATTTGTCTCTTTAAGGAAATTACAAAATGATTTTTTGCTTTTATCTTCTTAGAACATGTTCATGTTGTATAGTGAAAATGTGTTTTGTTTATCTTATCACTGAAGAAATCACAATAATTCTGGGCATGGACTGTTGTTGAAAAACAGTTTTGACAACTAAGAGAGTTTCAAAGACGCATGCCTTGGCTGCATTTCATTATAATCATCATATTGAGATACTTTCCAGTAGAGAGGAGGAGAGGTTGGGTGTCTCTGAGCCAGAATAGGAAGCTCCAGACAGTGACTAAATTTCATCTGACTTAATTCAGGGAGGAGGAAGACAAAGAAGAGAGGTTTCCTTAGTGATTTCTCCAGAACTTGGAAATTGAGAATTCCTGGACTCTTATTCCAACTCTGTATAGCCCGGGTCATTTGAACTCTTCATTGACTTTCTTGATATGGTGACTCAGAGAAGTATTTTTTTTTGTGTGTGTGTGTGTGTTTTGTTTTTTTTTTTTTTTAAGAAAAGTGTTAAGAACATGAATGTTTAATTTAGAAGTTGAAAGATACTGTGTCTCTTAGAAAGTGGATTAAGTAAGGTATGGGGGCATGGGTGTTGGGATTCCTCTCATGGAAATGTCAAAAAGTAATTTTTTTCTATGACCCTGGTATTCAGGTGTGATCTGCTAAGGAAGAGTTCTCTTACTGTATCCATGACCCATATGGGCTCATGGAGTGCTTCAGCTGGCTCCTATGTCCTTGTTATGGGCCTTTTTATTTATTTATTTATTTATTTATTTATTTATTTGACAGATCACAAGTAGGCAGAGAGGCAGGCAGAGAGAGAGAGAGGAGGAGGAGGCAGGCTCCCTGCTGAGCAGAGAGCCCGATGCGGGACTCGATCCCAGGACCCTGAAATCATGACCTGAGCTGAAGGCAGAGGCTTTAACCACTGAGCCACCCAGGCGCCCCGGGCCTTTTTTGTTTTGTTTTGTTTTTTTAAAGTACTTCTTATTTTCTGGCAATCATAATCCTCCTCTTGTAACCTACCTGTGTCAGCCATGGAATCAACCATTTCTCCAGGGGACCCTGGTTCCTTTTTGTGGCTAATAGGATTTAGAAGCCAAAATCTGGGTGCTAAGTATTTTTATGCTGTCATTGCCTTTGTCTTTTTGTTGTTGTTGTTATTGTTATCCCAAGCTTTTTTAATTAAAAAAATTTTTTTATTGTTATGTTAAGTCACCATAAATACATCATTGGTTTTTGATGCAATGTTCCAAGATTCATTGTTTATGTACAATGCCCAGTGCTCCATACAATATGTGCCCTCCTTAATCCCCACCACCAGGCTCACCCATCCCCCTGCGCCCTCCCCTCTAAAACCCTCAGTTTGTTTCTCGGAGTCCATAGTCTGTCATTGCCTTTAGATTTGAGTTGTTTAGTATTATAGACATTAGCTAGATGTGAAAATTCAAATTTAAAATTAAATAAAATTTAAAATTCAGTTCTGTTGCACTAGCCACATTTCATACGTGGTAGACATATTTCAAGCCCAGCAGCCACATGTGGCTAGTGGCTACCTTGTTGTACAGCACAGATATAGAATAGTTCTACCATCTCAGAAAGTTCTGTCAGGGGAAAGAGCTAAGAAATCATGAGTTCATATTACTACTCCCAGTTCTAATCCCAATTCCACAGAATTCTTCCTCACCATCCCCCATTCCATATTTGCATCTCCCTGTTTCCCAGAAATACATTTACTTATTGTTCACTCCTATAGTTCACATACAATAGTTTCAGAATTGCTGTGCCCATACCACTGTGAAAAACAAGCCTACCAAGAAGAGTTTCAGATTTGCTGGCAGTTCATTTTTCAGTCTGTGCTGACTGTGTAACAAAGTACTTGTAACTTTGTAGTCAGTTGCTTCCTCTCCCCACCTTTCCATGTTGTGTTAACCAGAATATATAGTTGGGTTTATTCATTTCTTTTTGCATCTAGCTATAGATCTATCTTTGTTGATTGTGTTTTATTTTTGAATATGTAAAACATTAACATGCTTCTAAAAGTCAAAACTGTGTTAAAAAGTACTTGGAGGAGTACTTTCCTTTTGATCCTTCCTCTTGTAGGCTATTATCCTTCTTGTGTTTCTTTTTGTTAAAGTTAAAGTAAGCAGATACACAAATGGTTTCTCAGTTCCCCATCTTTTTCTTAACATACTTTATATGTTCATTTGGGTTCTGGTGTTTTCATTCAACCATATATGGTAGAAATTTTCGCATGCCCTTCCTTCTCCTAGTTTATGGCTGCACAGCTTTCCACGGTGTGCATGTGCCAGAGGTCAGTTAACCAGTCTCCTTTGTCTGGACATACAGGTAATTTCCAGCATTTTACAATCCTAATGATGCTGCAGTAGGTAAACTTGTGCATTTGTAGTGTCTTGTGTATTTGCAGTACTGTAAAAACTCTTGAAGGCAGACAATTGGTGGAGTTAAAACAACAGGCTAAATTCATACTGGTTTTGTGACCTGGTTTGGGCTGCTTGGCTGAGAGTTCTGTGCTGAAGAGTACAATCTAAGGTGACTTTTGCAAAGAAAGCCATTTTCAGCTCTGTGTGTGTGTGTGTAGGTATATGTAGGGTTTATGTGTGTTAAAGGTTTGCCATTGAACAGTTGAGTTGGTCATCTGTGAGAGGGAGGGAGCATTTATTGAGTGCTAACTGTATGCTCATCCTGTGCTCAATACTTTAAAGATATTGTCTTACTTGACTCTCATAATAAATAAGACTATTTAAGACAGGTAGGGATGTGTGTGTGTGTGTGTGTGTGTGTGTGTGTGTGAGAGAGAGAGAGACAGAGACACACACAGAGAGAGTGCTCTGTTACTTAGAGAAGCAGAAATTGAGACTCTGAGATAATTGTGGTCCAAAGCAGTAGAGCTGGGATTAGCCCTGTTGTGTGTGAAACCAAAGGTCATTTGCCAAAACTGTATTTTACCCAAGGCAGGATTGCATGCATCTTAAATATGGACATCATATATTTATGACACTTCATCAGTGCAATGTCCAGTACATGGTAGGGACTAAATAATTTCTATGTTGAATTGAATTAGACCCACTTGCAAGAGATTGTGCTCCTCTTCCATCTGGGGGAGGCATCCCCTTGTGATCAGTGCTATGCAGTTGCAAAGTAGTTGCTCCAAAAGTAGTTGCTCCGGCCTGCGTTGGGGCAAAACCCCGTAAGCTCACACTGGGATCAAAGCCATGGTCGGTCTCTAGGCTTGTGCTCTAACCAGCCGGGTTTGCCACAGACGGTGTTAGGAGTCCACACTGAATGGGGAAGGGCTAGTGAAAGAAAACAGTGCCTCTCCTCACGGGTGGCGCTCTTTTGAAATACTGTCCTAGTGTGAAATGTGTCCAGTGCTGTTGTCTTTGCTTCTGTGGCCATTCTTTTGAAGTCTTTTCTCAAGCCTAATGTAGCCAATTCTGCTTTCTCTTTCAATGCATATGCATTCAAATTCTGGGCTCCCCTGTTTCCTCTGCTTCTCCTTTTCCTCTCTTTCCTCCTTCTTTGGTCTTTGCTTTCTCCTTCCCTTCACTCCCTATTCTTACTCCTCCCACCACCCCGCTGGCCCTAGTTGCGTACTCTTCCCTCCATAAGCATGAATAGAAAAGAGGGAGAAACAGACAAACTCAAAACCAGTGATTCTTTCAGCTTGACAGAAGGTTGGAGGTGGCCTTTGACATTGAGTGCTAGTCCTATAAAGGAAACTCAGTAAAACAAAACAAAACATAAAAACTTACTAACTACTGGCTAAAATGGGTTTTGGGGTTTTCCTCTGGGTTTTATTTTTTGCAGTGGGGTTGATTGTATAAATGGTTACCTCAGGGGTTCTGAAGTATCGTAGTTGATGGTGTCTGTGTGTGAAATGCTTGGCAGCAGCATCATGCTCCCTTTGGTGATGCTGTGTTTCTTGTATCTCTTTAGTACCTTTTATTTGGATACATATGGACATGTTTTACTGAGAGTTTATTCCACAAACTCCATGAAAGTGATGAGGGCAATCCCTCATTTCATATTAAAACTAGACCCAGAGGAAATGGAAAAGTTGGGGTTATTTTGGTACCTTGACCCTGCTGGCAGCTGGGACTTGGTCAGGTAAACAGTAATACATACTTACAGACAGCACACGTTACAGATGTGTTCATGTCCGCATAAGCCTTAGAGGGGGCGCACTTTACCACCGAGAATGGTGACCGCTCGGGATCTGCAGCATCCCCGGAATCACGAGAGCCTTTGCCTTGGGGCTTCTTTATAACAGTGAGGATTGATTATTGTATACGAGGCACTGTGCTGAGCACCGCATGGGCATGATCTCACCCCATCCTCACGACCCCAGGATGTGGATGCTGTGATTATCCCTCGCTTACCAGTAAGATGGGAAAACTGAAGCCCAGAGAGGTCCTGTACTTGGCCAAGGTCACACAGCTCACTAATAGGTCACTGGGCCAGGAATCAAAATCCAGGCTGTCTGATCCCAGAGCCAGATCCTCTTGGCGAGGACAGTACATTTACATTAATAGTGTCAGTATTTAGTCGCTCTGAACCATCTGATCCAGGACCTTAGTGCCTTTTGGTTTTAGACAGTCTTCTAGTTAAGCACTCTCAAAATGCTACCGATGATGCTTTGGAGATGAGAGGTGGAGACTTCACTTTAACAGTAGCTGGGGTGGGGGCATGAGGTGGTAAAGAGCTATCAGTAACTGGAAACACTGTAGTAACAGTAACAGTAACTGTGGTCACTGCAGTAACACTCTGCAAGGCAAATCCTCTCTGAGCAGTGATGGGTCCCTTCGGAGATGGCCAAAGAGAGCTGCCATTTAGCTTCCCCAGAAGAGGCTTGAAGTGGTGGGTCTGTGTGGCGAGCCCCCTACAGGAAGGCATGTGTGTTTATCTGTGTGTTCATTTATGCCCAGGAAAGTGCCTTTTTTTCTTTTTTTAAGATTTTTGTTTGTTTGTTTATTTATTTGACAGAGATCACAAGTAGGCAGAAAGGCAGGCAGAGAGAGGGGGAAGCAGGCTCCCTGCCGAGCAGAGAGCCTGATGTAGGGCTCAGTCCCATGACCCTGGGATCATGACCTGAGCCAAAGGCAGAGGCTTTAACCCACTGAGCCACCCAGGTGCCCCAAGGAAAGTGCTTTTTAAAGTGTTTTAATTCTTGGGGGACGCCTGGGTGGCTCAGTTGGTTAAGCATCTGCCTTTGGCTCCGGTTACGACCCCGGGATCTGGGATCAAGCCCCATATCGGGCTTCCTGCTCAACAGGAAGCCTGCTTCTCCCTCTGAACCCCCCCAACTTGTGTTCTCTCTCACTCTCTCTCGCTCTCTGAAATAAATAAAAAATCTTTTTGAAAAAATTGTTTTAGTTCTTGTTAAAAAGTTCTAACCCAATTTTAGTGGGTTAGAGGCACAGGCCAATAGTAACCTTAGTCTAACAGACTCACGCTGGAACAGTTTAAAATTTGGTCTAAGTATATAGAGACACATATAATCCTTTTCAGGATCCCATTCAGGATCAGACACAAAATCCTTTTCAGATTTCATAAATCAAATGCTCTTGAAATAGAATCCCTCAAACTATGTGCTGTCTCTACTCTCCCACATCCTTCTTGGCGTCATCCAAACTTGGGACATTTTAGCCTTGAAATATTCTGTATTTTTTTGTAGTTCTACACATAGCCTTATAGGTACTCCCAAAAGCGTTCTGGGGGATTCAGGAGGATATTTTATAGTCTTAATTTTAGTTATCCTAAATAATTAACTCAGAAACCGAGATAATGTTAAATTAGGGTTTTTAAAAAAACTCTCCCCTCCACATACGGCAAATAGGTGTATTTACTTTAAAAAAAAAGTAAATGAGAAGGGAGCCTGGATCTTTAGTAATGTTTCACATTTGGGAAGCATGTTAAAAACCAGTTTGTGTGAGACTGCCCCTACCACGGTCATTGGAGCTGCGGGCCAGCCTCAGCAGGGACGGACACGGAGCTAGTTTTTTATGGCTGCTCCTGCTCCCTTGTGACGTTAAAGGCGCATCTGTGTGTTCCGTGCAAGTGTTTTGCTAATGAAGTGTGGTACCTTTAAATAAAGGTCACAGGCCTGACCTGTGTTGTGTGGGTTGCTTGTTTGTCAGGCTAGAGGCATTTTCTCATTTTCACAGTTCAGCCGAAAACAAAGACCTCCTTATCCGAGCAGGGAGCTGTGCTCTTAAAAGCTGACATCAGCCTTTTCCCAGCAGGCATCACTTCTGCCTTAAGAGTCTTTGCAGAAAGCTGGAAAGGGAGATACCCATCCTGCTACTGGTATTTTTTCTGGCCAAATAACACACAGAGTAAAGAAATGCCAGGAGTGCCAGGAGTCAAAGGAGCAGAATCAATAAGACTATCATTTGTCAGGTCCGCTCTGGGGACCTCTGTGTTGCTTATCTTTGTTGCCGAGAATATAAAAGTGGGACACGAACCTTGAAAAAGGAGGACTTTTTTCCTAGAGAGGAATTAGAGAACATTCAGGATATATCGGAAAACTTCCATTAGCATGTAAAGTCACTTTTTAAAAATGGCATGTTAAAATTGAAAAAAAAAAAAAACAAAACAACAACTATTTTTATTTACAGAGTAAGTCAGAGACATTTGTTCCAAAGGTGAGGAAACAAAACAGCCCAGCCTTTGGCTGTTTCTCTGTCCTGCCCAGATCTCTGGGCTCTGAAGCTTTCCAAGTGCTGTTGTCTTGAAGGTGCGTTTGGACACAATGGCAGCTATGTTTATATATAGTTAGAGGATTGATCTTGAGGTGGCTTTATGACCATGGAGACCTCTTGTTGCAATACAAAGCCAGGCTGTCCTGCAAGTTTAGAAAGTGCTGTCACTTGAGTAGATTGGACCAAGGACCAGGAAGAGAAATGCTGAGAAGCATTGCCTGTGTGTGAGTGCTGATGGTTCTTTTTTTTTTTTTCCTTTCGGGTCTTGCTTGTAAATCCATCATTTGCCTGTGCTACATGCAGCTGGAACATAGCAAAGGAGTTTACAAACCCACTGATCTGTGTCTGGCATAGCTTTCATTTGAGAAGTGCCAGTACCCAGTCTCTATCTTCTTTGCTAAATCCCTGGGTAAACCAACCCTTACCACCCCGCCTCCATTTTGAAATTTCTTCACAAATTGTCTGCAAAGCGTAATTAGAGACCTTAATGTTGCAGTAGTGTTCTCAGTCTGGCAGTAGCTAGAATCCTTGCCAGAGAAGAGATCTGAATTCTGGATCTAAGCCTTCATAGCCCTGACAGAGGCAAAATGTACTGCAAAATAGAAGGAAACTGATGTGGGGGCCTGGGTGGCTCAGCTGGTTGGGCTTTGGACTCTTGGTTTTGCCTCAGGTCATGATCTCAGGTGCGTGAGGCATGAGGCTCAGTGGGGAGTCTGCTGGAAATTCACTCTGCCTGCCCCCCAGACACACATACCCCCCACACTTTGTTTCTCTCAAATAAATCAATCTTTAAAAAAAAAGGGGGGGGGTGCCTGGGTGGCTCAGTGGGTTAAGCCACTACCTTCGGCTCAGGTCATGATCCCAGAGTCCTGGGATCGAGTCCTGCATCGGGCTCTCTGCTCAGCAGGGAACCTGCTTCCCTGTCTCTCTGCCTGCCTCTCTGCCTACTTGTGATCTCTATCTGTCAAATAAATAAATAAAATCTTAAAAAGAAGAAGAAGAAGAAGGAAACTGACTTCACTACTGTGCTCTCCTCAAAATTATCCTTCTTGCCTTCCCTTTTTTGAAGAGATCTAAGAAGTACAACTAATGGATCCACATAGAAACCAGCTCCAGAAACTGGGTGAAGGTCAAGTGGAAGAAACAAACCAGCTCTCACTAGGTCAGGTCACTGTAGATCCAAGTCTGAGAACTGAAACCTCATTGTTTCCCTAAATCTTTCGCTGGCATTGAACCCATCAAGGAATGGTTATGGAGTTTTCTAACTCATCAGGAATAATTTCCTCAGCTGCATGTGACCACTGAAGTCCCACTCCTCATGGGTTCAAGGCACCATTGCCCATAGATTGTCTCAGGATGCTTTTGCCTGCACATGCTCTAAGGAAAAAAGTGTTCCCTCACCCAAGTTTGGGAAGTATCGAACCTGATCTTGCAGGTCTGCTTGCTCATGGTAGCACATAGCAGGCTTTGAGAAGTCCGATATATGGAAACATTGTTTAGCCCACGACTTTTCATTTAAGTAGCCATGGACTCCTTCATGCCTTTTTCATGAGACCTGTCAGGAATATTCCAGGAAGTACATTTGCCTAACAAAACGAGCATTTTGTTTGGTTTCAAAATTCTGTTATGAACGTTCAGATTCACAAAGGTCTGGTGCTCCTGTACTGTTGTAGCAGCTGTTTTAATGAAATGATTTTGTCATTCCTGGATTTGGGACTGTTGGATGCCATCTTTCCTGTCTGGGGCTCTTGGGGAAGTTCCGTTGAGTCTAGAGAGGTTGAGGCAGGTTGAGGTCCTGTCCTCTTTTGACGTTGTGTCTCTCATATTCCATCCTTGGCTCTCTCCCTCTCTCTCAGCTCTTTTCTAGAAAGCATATTATTTCTACTTCCATATCCACTTCCCAGTCCAGTACTGTGATCTCTGCCAACAACTTATGTATTTTTAAAGACTTATTTATTTTAGAGAGCAAGTGAGCAAGCAAGCCGAGCGGGAGGAGGGGCAGAGGGGGAGGGAGAGAAGCATACTTTCTGTGGAAGCCCCATGTGGAGCTCAGTCTCAACGACCCTGAGATCATGACCTGAGCTGAAATCAAGAGTCGGACTGAGTCACCCAGGTGCGCTTCTGCCAACAATTTTAATGAAACTTCTCTCCCTCGTTCACTGGTGACCCACTCATCACCCGATCTAGAAGGAAACCTGCAATCCCTTATCTTACTGAATTTCCTCTTCCTTGTATCTTCCCCCTTGGTTTCTATGGCCCCTTTCTCGCTTTCTTTGGTTCCCCTCCTACTTCTGTGCCTGCTCCACTCAGGGTCTTTCAGAGACTTGGCATTACTGCTGTTCTGCTGAGCTGTGTTCTGGTCACTGTCCAGATGCTGCTGAGGAAGCCACATGTCAACTCGTGGGTTGGGTTACCACTCCAGGTGGAGGGTTCCCAGATCTTCATGTCTAGCCGAGTCCTGCCCTTCACACCTGTAGAGCCGCCTGCCTTTGAGATACTGCGTGTGCTCCTCGGGTCGGTGCCGCTTTGCTGGAATTGATTTTAGTACCTCCTTTCTTCTTCCAGTCTGTCCCCCATCTTTAGGGTGGGACAGCTATCTTTCCACTTGCTCTCGAAGTGGCTTCCTCCCACTTTCTCCCTCGTGTCAAACCCACTGGCATGTCCTGCTAAATGTCGCCCATGTCGGTATGGGCCCTGGCCACAGCTTAGACCCCGCTTCCACGACAGTGCCCTCTTTCCTGGTCTCAGCACTTCAGAAAGTTTCTGCCATCTTCCTCTCCTCCTCTGTGACTCCAGTCAGCCCCAGAAGACACCACACAGACATCTGTCTGCAGGAGCTTCTGCCCCTGTGCTCCGGCTTGCTGAAGTGAGCCCCTGTGCCTTCACTCCTTCCTGCTACGCTTTGCTTGCCTCCCTCTCTTGGCGAATGGGGATTCCTTCTGCTTCGCGATGAACATGTCTTTGTATAAATGGTAACACTTTGCTGTAGTTGTGTGCCAATGTCTGTATCCCTCTCTCCAGACTGCACATCCTTCCAGGGCGGGAGATGAGTCTTACTCACGTCTGTGCCACTAACACCCAGCACCATGTCCGACACCTGCTAGGCGCTAAGTAAGTGTTTGAACGAAGAACAAGTCACTAGGAGAATGCTGTTGAAACTCTCTTCCCTTTGGGAAAGATTTTAAGAATTTATGTAATAACCCCTGCATGGCACCGCTTACTGTGCTTCTGGGTTTTCCTTGGAGCCTTGATGTTTAGTTCAGAGAACATGCTGGAACAGAGAGAACCCCACTGTCAGTACCTCCACTGCCTTCCTTTCCCTATCTATCCCTTGCTCCCCCAAGACAGGAAAGTGCAGATCCTTAGTACCTGGGCGGAGGCACAGTTTACAAGGTGAAACACTAGCCCTGCTTCAGGTGCTTGTTTGGGATCAAATGATCTTTCCCTTCAGAGTTTATCATGTGAGTGAAATGTGCTTTTCCTCACTTCTCTATTTGTATTTCTTCTTATGTATCATGCTCTGATGCCAAGTGTGTGTAATGTAGGTATGTGGAGATGAGAAATTCACTTCAGCTGGGCACACCTCATGCTTCAGAGGGATGGCCAGACATTTCTTCGGGGTGCAAATCAACCCAAAGAGTAGATCTGTTCCTCTGAGAAAAGCAAACAAATATTTGCCCAAGTGTTCATTGCTTTTGGTGTTTTTTTCAAATCTACCTAAAAAGAAAGTTCTCGAAGCCAAAGTGTTTACTGGCTATTCTAGTAGATGCGTTGTGCTTAAATTGTGCTTATTTTATTTGTGTGTGATAGCTTCGGGCTGGCCTTGCCAACAGCCCGAGGTCCCTCTGTGTTGGTTTTGAATGATCCGTATCATTTTGCGTTCGGCGTTCAGCTTTAGAACAAGTGAGAGCAAGTGATGGAGACAGTGCTCTCTAGGAGCCAACGGTGAAACGTGGGTAAAGCTGGGAATGGAGACCTTGCTGCAAGAGGCTGATGGCTGCAGAGTGCCGTGGTCAGCAGATAACCTTCAGAGCTTATTTGGAGGACCTGGCAGAGTTTGTTGGTGAGGGGCGGGGGTGGGGGTGGCGCTGGCTCCTTTTTGACAACAAGATAAAACCCAGGTTCTTTAGGGTGACTTTCAGGGATTTGGGTGATCTGTCCCAAACTCCCTTTTCCCACTTACTT
This sequence comes from Enhydra lutris kenyoni, assembly GCF_002288905.1. Classification (NCBI taxonomy): domain Eukaryota; kingdom Metazoa; phylum Chordata; class Mammalia; order Carnivora; family Mustelidae; genus Enhydra; species Enhydra lutris. The sequence continues at coordinate 42,289,804 of NW_019154094.1, read as the reverse complement.
CCGAGGAGATGGCCTTCTTGAACTATCGATCATTGATCTATTCTTTAGCTGTGGTTAAATTTTAAAAGAATTTATTTGAATTCACGCTGTTACATACCTTCAGGCAAGCTACAGTGTGGGAAGCGGCTCGTGGAGAATTCAGGGTCGTCAGTTTGGATTGTCCAACCTGCCTCGTGATTTCCGTTTTGAGGCTTATGTTTGAAACTAACATTTTCATTGCCTGTGGCATCTTTTTTTTTTTTTTTTTTAAAGATTTTATTTATTTATTTGACACAGAGAGAGAGAGAGATCACAAGTAGGCAGGGAGTCAGGCAGAGAGAGGGGGAAGCAGGCTCACTGCTGAGCAGAGAGCCCGAGGCGGGGCTTGATCCCAGGACCCTGAGATCATGACCCAAGCCGAAAGCAGAGGCTTAACGCACTGAGCCACCCAGGCACCCCGCCCATGGCATCTTAATGTGTATGGCATGACCTCTCCATCCCACTGTTCCTCCCCATATCCCTGTATTGGCTCTTCTGTAAGACTGTGTGACATGCCACTTGGCCTACACTTGGTTAGATCATTCTAGACATACCACCCAAATTTGGTGATAATCTGACTTGTCATCCTTCTCTCCCTCCACTATCCCCTGCCCCAGTTTTTTATTCTGGAAAAAGTTCAGATCTACAGAAACACTGAACAACTAATTCAGTGAGTACCTATCACTAGATTCACTAGTTGTTAATATTTTGCCATATTTGCTTTCCCCTCTATATATGTTTTAACAATGATAAGACCTAATATGCTAATATAATCACATTCAGTAATGTCCTTTATAGATGTTTTCTCTTTAATTCAGGATTCATTTACACAACATACTTTGCATTTAATTTAGGATAGATTTTCCCATTTTGTGGGGGTGGGTGGTGATGGCGTTGTGGTGGCTAAAGGAGTGGGGACCTGGACAGGGACAAGTGTCAGCACCTTGTGAGGTCTCCCTTGGGACTCCATTGGGGCCCCTGGCAGGGAGTTGGTTTGTCTGTGAAGCTTGGGAGGGGTGGCATTGTACAGGATACATAAAGGCCGTATTCAGGCTATGTGTGTGGTTGTTAAGTGGTGGGATGTGAGAGCTCAGAATCCAGGGATGAGGGAAAGGGAGAGAAGTAGAGGAGGGGGGAGGCAAAGGATCTGGAACACAGACGGCTGAGATTAATGGAACAAATGAAAAATTTTCATGCCTCTGGTCTAAGATACCTTTTCATAGATTTTTACTACGAATGCCCCAAAGGCTCATTTCTGTTTCTAGCCCATAATTCCAACAGTTTTACTTAAAACAAAACAACAATACCTTCACTTATTCATGGCAAAGACGGAACATTCCCTGTTCCTTTTCTTCCCATACCTACACAACTCAAACAGAACCTCAGTAGTTTGCTTTCCTATAAGATCCCCAATTTCTTACTGAGAAATAATTCATGTAAAGCTCAGGTGAAGTCTTTTGGCTGAAAACTGGTGCCATGGTCAGGGGGGCGGGGGTGTCTTCTAATTTTCAGCAGCATGTATGGTATCTAGTAAAAACAGTCTCAGAATTTTTAAGACTTTATGTCAGTAACTCCTCATTGGCGCTGTGATTGGGCTCAGGTGTGTGGGTAGGACCTGGGAAGGGGACCAGGTGCTAAGACCTGGAGCTGTTGACCATGGTGCCTCCTGGCCAAGCATTTTGCCCTGGTGCTGAGAGAGGGTGGGCACACTCTGGGCAGCAGGAGCTGTGGACTGCTCACAGGAGTATGGAGCTCCTTCTGCCTCCTTTTGCTGAGGTTGTGGGGCTGCCTCATTTTTGTCCTTTTCCAGGATTGGTTGTTTAACTCTTCTTTAATTTCCAAGAAATGTAGCACAGTATCTTTCCAGTTAATCCACCCCCCCGCTTTTTTTCTTCAACTAGCTAGCCTTGTTTTATGTTGCTTGTAACCAAAAGAACTTGTTGACAAATGCAGATATTGTGTTGTTTGCAATCTGTTATTTGCAGAACTTCTGGGATGATGTGTGTATAGTTGTCCTTGTTCATAGGTCATATTTCCCATTTTTCTGGAAGTGGGATTTCTGGGTCGAAGGGCACCCTTTTCTACTTTGGTGTATTCTGCCAGCTTGGTCTCTAGTAGGTCCTCTGATTTGCATTCCCACATGTGCCTGTCTCCCTGCATCAGCACAAAGTGACTGTTACCATGTATTTGATTTTTGCAAGGTTTGCAGGGGAATCATTGTAGTAACTTGTGCCCCCCCCCCACTAGGGAACTTGAGTGATCTTTTCACATGCTTATTGGACATGTGGATTTCTTCTTTTGTGACTTTGTATCTTTCTCTCTCTCTCTTAATTAGGTCATTCATCTTCTGAGTTACAACTTTTCATGTCAAGCATCCTTCATCAGCTATGTTAGGAAAATAACCATTTTCCTAGTTTGTCATTTGCTTTTCAACATTACTGGTTTTTTGAAATCTTTTTTTTCAGAGGGGGGAAGTGGTTGAATCATTCAATCTTTTATTTAATGGAAGATCTTCTAAAGTGTTCTGGGATGGACTGAAGTGTGTTGCTTAGTACCTTGTAACATGTCTGCTGTGTTTTGATAGTGGGATAATTGTATCTACTTAATACATGGTTGCCGTGGAATGGAGAAGGGCCTGTTGTCTGTGTATTACTTCATTAGTCCATTTTATCTGGCATTTCCCAAGTGCCTCTTTGTTGGTGGCATGGGGGATGTGGGTGTGCAGGGAAGGAGCCAGCCCTGGTGAGGGGAGGGAACTTAGCTGTGCCTGGTGATGTGCAGGATAGAGCCCTGTGGGGAACGCTCACTGCCTGCCTTTCCTAACTTGTCTGCTTTTTCCCTCCCTCCCCTTCAAGGACATTTTTCACCATCACTGAGCACTGTGCGTGGCCAGAGTGCTTTCGGTGTTTGTTTCAATAGCCTCTTGTTGGGTACCATAAGTAAGCTCTGAAATCAAAAGTTTAAATTCTGTTTTTATTTAACCATTTTACCAGATGTTTCCTGTGGTTTGACAGATGTACCATTTACTCGAAAGTTACACTCCTGAGATTCTGAATGTTATGGACACTGTTGCTATAGACAATGATTCTATCAGGGCAGGATTTGGAAGACAACTTTCAAATCATTTTTGGGTTGAAGATATGTTTTTTGCCAGAACAGAAATGCTTATCTTCACAATCTGCTCTTACCTTCTCCGTTAGTGTTCTGATCAGTGGTTTATGAAAGACTATAACCTTACTATTTAGAGTTTATTCCAATCAACACCACTGTGCCTCAGTGGGGATTCCTTTCTGAAAACAGCTGGACTCAGGTTTATCCAGGTTTTGTTTGCAAAACTCACCTGGGTCGGGAAAAAAAAAACTCCACTGGTGGGCAGGAGATTTAAATTGGATTGAAGATCTGGCTTGATGCCCTCCCTTGATGGGCCACCTGATGCTGTCGGTTGATGGAGAAAGCTGCAGACTTGGCGGTTTTCTGTACCCACCGAAAGCCCATCGAGACAAAGCAAGAACTGCTGTGGTACCTTTGCCTTCCCAGTGCCCACGGTCAGCAGTTCTCTGTAGCCCGAGTCCTAACAGAGAAGAGCCTCTCATCCAGGATCCTGCTGATGGGAGGAAAGGAGAAGGAAGTTGCTTCCTACAAAACACAAGTGAGACTAGTTGGGGCTGCATGGGAAGAAAAATGAGGATTTTTGACATTCCTTCACTGAGGGGCCAGATACAAGGGTGCCGCAGAGTTGCACGCATGGTTCCGTCAGAGCTGGCTCCCTTCTCCAGCAACCTTCCCCTCCTGTGTTTTGTTTAGCCTTATTTAGAGTTTTATAAAAGCCTTATGTTATGGAAGATGGAGAAACAAAGAAAGCGGAAATCGCATGCTATAATTCTGACAGCAGATCTATTTGCGTACCGAATGGAACTGTAATGATGCATGTAACGTTTTGGCAAGACACCCTGTGTACATAAACCCTCCCAGGAGTTGCTAACCTACCCCAGGACCCGCAGGAGGCTTGGCTTGCAGCGTGGGGGCAGGCAGGCCCCCTCACCTTGCAGCTCTCCTCGCCGATGGGGACTCTTATTCTGACAAGCGATCTGCCTACCCACTTTTGTGCCTGGGCCTGCTTGCCAAGTTTGTGAGGCCCAAGGCTTTCTTGTGGGAGGACGCTGGGCTGTCTTCATGCTCTTTGGCAATGATTAAAGTGAGGTTAGTACCAAAAACCCTTTCATTTTATTCCCTTATCCTTGCCTTTTCAAACCAGATGGCAACCCTGTATTTTCAGCTGTAATTAATTTAAACCATGAGGCAGCGAGTCCTGGGAGAGGTAGAGTTGACTCTGCTCAGAAGGGACAGCAGTGATTTTCCTGCCCAGCCCTCTCCCCTCACCAGATGGCACCTTGTCCCAATCAGAGCCATGTTCCCCGAGTGGCTTCGGAGAGGGGCCCGGGTGCAGAGAGAGGGCCGTGTGCTGGGCTGCCGCGCTGGCCACCGAGGACACATACGAGCTGGAGGGGCGAACGCACACTAGTGATTGTTGCCTTCATGGAGTGGAAGTAACCGGGCTTCAGGTGATGGCTGACATGTTCCTGCCAGGCCCGGCTGTCGTGGGACTGCCTCAGGACAATGGGGCGTAGTTTGAGGGGCTGCTGATTCAGGGAGTACAGGGGACTTTTGCTTCCTACTCCCTTCATCTGCCAGGATTGCCTCCAAAAGGGTTAACATATATTCTTCAAGAAAATTACAAGGGAAATAAAAGCCCATGGCCACAATTGCAGTCTGGAGGTTTTGACCTCAGCTACTTGACCACTTCCCTCTGTGGAAATTGTACTCAAGTCCCCTCTCTGTAGGTTGGATCAATTAGGGATGGAGAGATTCTTCCCGTTTAATAGAAAATGAGGGCTTTTGTGTAAGTAACTTGTCAGGTCACTCCACAAAGTGACCTCCTTGCCCCTCCTTGCTCCTAATCAAAGCTCAGGTTAAAACGGGAGCGAGGAGACTGCCTCCTGGAGAGCTGGGCGTCTGGGTGCCCTCACCTGTCTGCACAGGTAGGCACATGGGGTTTTAGCTCCATCATTGGAGAAACACATTTTCTGGGCAGCACGGAGGAGTTGCAGGCTGAAGATCTGTTAACGATAATATATGTGCAAAACACTTTGTAAAACAGTACGCTAATGCTCTACAAGTGGTAGTTATTACTATTATTAACATTAGCCATCCTTGGATGACTTGGAGTAATTTTTAAAGGCCCATGGTGAGAAATGAAAACCACAAATTTGTATCTTGTGAGTCTCCAAAATGCTCACTGGTGGTTACAGCGTCATTGACTGCAGTCCCTGTGTGTGCCTGGCTTTGCTGATTTTAGTGAGCTGGGTGATGGATGTTCTTTGTTTACTTAATTTTATTTCAAATATTTACATTATTCATGAGCATTTCTCTCATGGACCACTTGGACTGTGGTTACCAAGGCTTCCATTCTTGTTGTTATTGTTGTGGGCCAGACCCATCCTTTTGGAAGCCTTTTATTTTTCTCTAGTAGAGAGGGACAAACATGTAGATGATTTGTCAAAACTTGTAAGGACTAAAAATGTAACATAGAGTTAGCATATGACCCAGCAAGTCCACTTTACTGGCACATGCCCCAAAGAATTGAAAGCAGAGACTCACACTGTTATTTGCACACCCATGTCGATAGCAGCATTATTCACAATAGCCAACAGGTGGAAACAACCCAAATGTCCATCACTGGGTGAACAGATAAACAGAATATGCACACAATGGAATATTATTCATCCTTAAAAAAGGAACACAGTTCTGACACACTCTGCAAGATGGATGAACCTTGAAGACATTTGCCACGTGAAGTGTGCTGGTCACAAAAGGACAGATAGTGTATGCTTCCGTTTATGTGATGAGTCCAATTCATAGAGAAAGTAGGATGGTGGTTTGGGCAAAGGGGGAGGGGAACAGGGCGTTCATGTTTAATGGGGATAGAGTTTCTGTTTGGGAAGATGAAAACATTCTGGAGGTGGATAGTGGTGATGGCTGCACAACAGTGTGAAGATACTTAATGCCACTCAGTGGCATACTTAAAAATGACTAAAATGGTGAATTTTGTGTGTATTTTACCACAGTAAAAAAATAATCTAAGAATGCATGATTAACTTCAGTTTGCTTGAATAAACAATAGTGATTCTATTATGTGTTCCATACTCAGCTGGGATGAGAGGTGTGTAAGGTGGAGGTAAATGGTTTGGAGGACAGCAGATGTCCAGTTCCTTGGGGATATGATATTCAGTATCTAATACTAGAGAGTCACAATATGATGACTCTTGGGGGGGGGCATTGGTAATTGCAATTTAAAGGGTAGTTAGGATTAATGATTACCCTTTGGTTTTGTATTCCCCAGGGAGAGAAGAGGGGTTGTGTCATTGGGGTATTAGGGAATGGTGGTCTTCCAGATTCTCCAAAGGTGTTCTAGAATCATCAGCTCAAGAGTTTGGGGGAAAATGCCCCCTCAATGTGGAACAGAATCACCAGGTTCCTTTTCCCTCTTCTTTTCCAGGTTCCAGGTTTGGGATACAGACATGATTTTAATAGCCAGGGGATGGCTCTTAGATGTTAGTGATGTTACAATAGATCAGGTGGGCAGCTTGATTAGTTCTGAATTCCATGGTTTGCAAATGAGAATATTTGTAAGGAAATACAACTTTATAACTCAGAGAAAAATGAAATAGGCCATCTGTGTTGGTTTTTTTTTTTTAGGTCCTTTGGGAACTTTGCTTTAAGAATAGAGATTGATGTGTGATTTGCCTATCAATTGTAATAACCTTTTCCAAGCACCTGCAGGTCCTCAAAATAATCATTAATTCACATCTTGTTCCTATCGTGTAATCTGTGTTTAAAAAAAAACCAAAACCAACTTTCCCTCTAGTCTTCGAAAGACAGGGTTCAGCCTAGACTGTCTGGATGCTCAGAGGGAATTAATGCACTAAATGCCTAGCATTAATGCACTATATAATTTACTCTCTGATAAAAGTTCTTCGAGGGGCACCTGGGGGGCTCAGTGGGTTGAGCCTCTGCCTTCGGCTCAGGTCAGGTCATGATCCCAGGGTCCTGGGATCGAGTCCCGCATCAGGCTCCTTGCTTGGTGGGGACCCTGCTTCTCTCTCCACCTCTGCCTGCCACTCTGCCTGCTTGTGCGCTTTCTCTTTCTCTCTCTCTGACAAATAAATAAATAAAGTCTTGTAAAAAAAAAGTTCTTCGAGGTTCTTTGCTACAACCATTTTAAAAAATATTGGTAGGTCCTTCATTATATTAGATGAATATTTAATCACTTTACCTTTAATCACTTTACCTTACTTCTATTTTCAAACTGTTTAGTTATATGGTAACTTAACTTAGTAATTTAGCTGAAAAGTTTCTGATGTCAGTCAGGGTAGGCGGGAGGTGTTGAGAGAAAAACTGGCCAGATTTTGTTTGGTGCTGAATACATGTACCGAATTAGAGGTTATCCTCTCATACCGAGAACTCAGGAAATCATTTGGAACTGGTTGCCACCAGCATCAGGAACAGGAAGGTGACAGTGTGGGGTGCCCATAGGGGAGGAGGGGCAGCGGCAAACCCAGCAGCACAGGAAGGACGTTGGCCCGTGCACCTCTGACATGCATGCATGTGTGATGCATATATGGCTGGCACCCCCTCTGTCCTTGCCAGGGTGGGGTCCCACATAGAGCTGAGTTAAAAGAAAAAGAGCAGGAGGCATTTAGAAGACCACACACTTACTCTATGACCCAGGTGCATCTTGGGTTAATGCTGTTGAAAGTGTAGTTCTAGATGACTGGGAGTGTTGAAGTCCTCCTGGAGTGTTCAATTCTGTTGACCTTCATTCTTACTAGACCTTATGTCCTGATGTTTGGTTCAGAAATATGCTACCATAAATTGAAGGGAGTTCTCTTTTCCTGTGTGCTCTGTGTTAGGTCACCTCTGGAGTATTATGTTTAGTTCTGGGCACCATACTCACCGATGAGTGTTCATTTGTAGGGCGTGTGGGGGTGGGTGTCAGGGTGGTGGGGGTTCCGGCACAGTTGAGAGCGATTCTCTGGTGAAGAGGAATCTGTCCGTGGCAGGACTGACATAGTAGTTTTCCAGGAGCTGGAAGAGGAAAGAGACTTCATTGAGTTTTTCGAAAGGCTTTCCAGAGGTTTGGACCTTTGACCAACGAATCATGCTGGAAAGCAGATTTCATTCATTGTGAGGAAGAACATTTCACCGAAGCTCTTCAGTCGTTGAGTGAAATGCCTGAAGAGGAAGTAAATGCCCATCTCCAGAAGTGTTTGAGAAGGAGCCACCCCTCAGTGATGGAATGAATGAGTCAAGGGTGCGAAAGGCACGCCATAGGGAACATAGTGGTGCTGTGATAGGGTTGTGTGATGATGGCTGGTAGTTACACTGGGGGTGAGTAGAGAAGAACGTAACAGATGTATTGCATCACTTTGGGGCACACCTGAGACAGTGCAACATTGTGCACCAACTGTACTTCAGTTAAAAAAGTAGCAGTATGGCTGTCTTCATCTTTGGGATGCTCTGATTCCTCGCCTCTCCTTTACTCACAGCCATCTTACCGTGAAGCCTTCTTCCTCTGAGTAGGACAAAACATCCAGTCTTTTTGCTAAATGGCTTTATAATATTCTCCAATGATTTGTAGCAAAATGCAGAGTAAAAACTAAGAATGAGCCTTCTGAAGAACTTGAATGGAGTTATGAAGGATGGCTCGGTACCAGCCCAGAAGAATGGAAGGAGGAATAATGATGGAAGGTATTTCCAGACCACTCCTTTCTGCAGCGGGGTGGGGGAGTTGAGGATGGCTGGAGTGGGCTCTGCAGTTCCCCCTGTGCCAGTGCTACTCTGGTCACCAGCTTTGTGAGCTCCTCTACCTTGTTTGGACCAGTAAGTGCTGGTTTTTCCTAAGAATCTATGTGCTCTTTGGTTGGTTCATTCGAAAGTTAGTCATTGTGTGCCAGACACTGGTCCACACACCGACAGGTGGAGTCTTCTGAGAAGTACACTGTGAGTGGAAGTCACTTTCCCGAGTGTGTTTCACCCCAGGTGTGTCTAGAGGGACCTTTCTTCTCTGGGTCTTAGACCAGTGGATAGCTAAGAAAGGGGGTGCATCCATCCTCCGCCTTCCTGAGGAGGGTACATAAAGCCAGGGGTCGCATACCACTTTTCTAGCACAAGGAAAATCTTGCCTGTGGATCTTAGAATCAGACGGAGGGCGTGGGGAGTGGGGTGGGAAGCAGCAGGGACAGCTGTGCCTCTGTGTTGACCCCAGCAAAGCCAGTGCTGACACTGGAAAGTCTTGGTGGGCAGGTCCCTTGCTCCCCCTTTTTCTCCTGACCTGGCCCCAGCTGACCCAAGCATTCCCCAAATCAGAACAGCAGAGCAAAATAGCACCATATTGATTCCTCTTTGTTGTGGAGGGAGGTAGATGGTCTTTTCGAGGCTTTTGTCCACCTCAGACATTGTAGCTCATTTACAGAAGGGGAGACATTATGTTTTCCATCCCATCTCTGGTACAAGGACTCTGTTTGATGCCAAAAATATGATAGTGGTTGTATTTTTTTAAGTATCATTCATCGAGAGAATACATAATGTCCAAAGCTCCTACCAATTTAGTAGCAGTAGGAATTTTAAATTAATTTATATTTTATGAATCTCAGCCACACATCCATTCTCGTGAAAAGTCCGAGAGGGTACAAATGTGGGGCATGTGATCTATCTGAGGGGCGAGCAGGGCTTGCCATGCACGAGGACTCTGGCGTCCCCGGCCCGCAGGTGGGGGCCCACCGTCTTAGTGGCAGTCATCCCCAATGGGGGCGGTGGGGGTGGGGAGGGTTGAATGAGATGCTCTACAAGTCATGTTCTCAGGTTTTTCCTTGTGTCTCTGCTAATGGTGGAAAACATGTGCACACATTTCTCATCGAAGAAAACCAGTGCCTTATTTGCATAGGGTTGAGCTATTTGGAACCATGGCTTGAGTCTCCTGACTATCTGTGGCAGTTCTGCTCTGCCTGCCAGTATCGCTGGGCATCTTGCCTCCTAAGAGTGACAGCTCTGGAGAGCTCTTCCTTTGTGCAGCAGGTCAGCTCTGTGAACACTGGAGTGGGAGACGGGGAAGGGCGCCCTGGCCAGCCCTGAACTCACTCAGGGCCTATCTACTCTTCCTTTACACACTGCTCTAGCATACCTAGTTTCCTGGCTTCTTGGCCCACCATGAGGAGCAGGGTGACGAGCACGGGCAGTGGCTTCTCCAGGAGTGACTCTGTAGTCGCTGACCCAAGAACGCAAGTGGCCGAGCCGTCTGAGGCAACTCAGGCCAGGCCAGTCACAGAGGCCTGCTCCTTTGCCTCCGAGAGCCATGTTTATGCTGAAGATCCTGAGTCACCAAGAACGGAAGGAGGTCATAGGATGTTTTAGACAGGTTTCTAACCAAAATCATTAAGAAATGTATTCTCTTAAGGCTCACATTTGGGTTTTCTCTAGAAGCTCTACTTAAGTGGCTGTGCTGGGTATGTGCAACCCTATGACTCCGATAATATCAATCAGGTTTTCTGGGTTCCCCAGGGTCTCTTGTGAGATCTGCAGAGTAATTGTGTTCAAGGAGGGACTTGCTTTCCGCTGGAATTCCTTCCAGTCTCTTGCAGGAGTTCCCAGAATGTTCATGAGGGCTGATCTGCGGGAGGAATGGAGGGAAGTCTGAAGAATCTTGAAGGCTGGACAGTATGCAGAGATGTCCTTTTACTAATTTAGTGCCTCTCACTCTTGGGAAGGCTTTGACTGGAAACCCTTGACTCAATTATAGAGACAGAGTCTGAGTCCTTAATGGTGGAAATGTCACTTAGATACAAACTTCCTCTTACACTACACACTATTTGTGATCTCGCCCCCACTCCCTGCCCTAGAGGAAGGGGCTGTTTCTCAACCCCTGCAGGCCATTTTGGCAGAAGAGGAAAGCGTTGGTCTGGTTTGAGTCCCTGCCTCACCACCTACCCGCCTCGTGACCTTAGGTGATCACGCCACCTCTCAGCTCCTGTTCCAAGGGCATGGTGGTGGGCACCCCAGACGGCTTGCACAAGCACTGATGCGGGAAGGAGGACAATACCCACAGTTGGCCTGTGGGCTGGAGGGATTGGTTGTCGGTGAGCCTGTCAGTGTAGCATGTTGGAAAGATCTGGTGGGTCATTCATCCCGTCATTTGTCCAAAATGTTACTGAGCCAAAAGGTTTTGGATCATAACTTGGCTGATAGGCTTCTTCCCTCTTGTATGTGGGGGCAGCTGGGGATGCCTTTTCCTGACTTCCTGAATTGCTCTTGGAAGTGAAGTCAGGGGATAGCTTAACCCTCCAGCTTCCCTGGCACACCTGGCCTCACACACACTATGTCAACTTGTGTTGTCATTTCTTGGCACTTTTATTAAATATCCCTCCTAATGACAGGCATGGATGACAAGGTCCAGTGGATCTTGGGAGCCTCTTTGAAAATGAAGCTTTAAGACATGCGTATGCAGGGGGATGGGGTATATTAATTACAGATAAAGTAGGAAAAAACATGATTGTGGAGAATAGCTAAAGAAGTATAAAGCAGTGGTGCGGAAAAGCCATGAAGTTGTACCGGTTCCCCCAGGAGCGCCGTGACAAGGTGCTGTGGAGCAGAGGGCTCAGGAGAAGCAGATTGTCACCCAGTCCTGGAGGCTAGGTGGCCCACCCAGATCAGGGTGTCAGCAGGGCCAGTTCCTTCTTGAGCGCTTTGAGTGTCCATCTGTTCTTGCCTCTCTCCTAACTTTTGGTAGCCTCAGGCGGTCCTTGGCTTGTAGGTGGCATTCTCCCTGCGTCTTCACGTCGTTTCCTGTCTGCCCTTTTCTTCAAATTTCCCACGTTTTATAAGGACACCAGTCCTATTGGATTAGGGCCCACCTTCAGGACCTCATCTTTTTTTTTTTTTTTTTTTTTTTTTTTTTTTATTTTTTGACAGAGATCACAAGGAGGCAGAGAGTCAGGCAGAGGGAGAGGGGGAGCAGGCTCCCCGCTAAGCAGAGAGCCTGACCCGGGGCTCGATCCCAGGACCCTGAGATCATGACCTGAGCTGAAGGCAGAGGCTTTAACCCACTGAGCCACCCAGGCATTCCTCATGACCTCATCTTAACTGGATTATCTGCAAAGACTCCACATGAAATCACATTTACAGTTCCTGGGGGCTAGGACTTCAACATCTTTTGGGGGGAAACACAATTCAACCCATAACAAATGAAAAGTGATTTATAATGGGAAATAAAATGACCAAGAGATGTATGAAAATATGTTCAACTCCGCTGGTAACTGGAGAAATGCAAGTTAAAACATCAAGGAGGAATGACTGTGCTCCACAAGAATGGCAGAAATCCACAGGCTGCCGAAGCCGGACATCGTGGAAGATGCACGTGGCCAGGGCCGGTGGTGCGTCACTGGCCGAGGCCGGGCAGAGCGGACAGCTATGTCACGATGGGTTTGGCAGCATCTGTTGAAGTCTGGAAGGTGGTGAGCTCGGCAACCCAGTGGTGTGCTTCTAGACATCTGCCTGAGACGTACTCAGAAGCACCGTGGGTTATTTATAACGAGGGCAAACTAGAGAGATGATCGGGGTGCCCAGTGGTAGAGGGACGTGTAAATACATTATGGTGTCTTCCTGTGGAGATGTGAAATAATCCCACACAGCAGGCGCATGACTGGATCTGTAGGTCAGGGCCTGGGTGGAGCCCCAAAACCACTCAAGGAGGAGAGCATGGTTGTGAGGCAGTACATACAGTGTGAGACCGTAATGTCAATTTAGAACGGGCTGGCTACATAGTATTTACAGACAGACTCCTCTGTGGTGAGAGTTCATAAGCACAGATAGGAAGACTCCCCAAATACAGGACAGCGGTGCATCTGGGGCTGAAGAAGGGGCATGAGCTGGGGCCGGGGGAGCACGAAGGAAGGGCTTCAGCCGTGTCTCCCAGGTTCTGCTGCATCCACTGCTGCCAGCATTTCCCAGAAGAGGAAAGAAAAGGTCAGAAGCGCATACCGTATGTGATTTCATTTGTCAGTCCTGGGTGGTAGGTACATAGGTCGTTGTCGTTTTCCCTGCTGCGCTCCCCCTCTCTTGAGAGGGCAAGGTGCAAAGGAAAGGCTTTGGAGCCAGTCATATAGAAATTAGAATCCTTGTACTGTATTGGTTTTGCAACTTTAGAAGAACTGCCTAACCTCTCTGAACCTCAGTTTACTCATCTATAAAATGGGGATGATACTTTACACTGTATTGAGGGGTTTCGTAACAATAAGGGCTAGAATATGATCTGGCATGTAGCACTCAATAAGTGATAGTTCACGATAATAAAGATAATCAAGGTAAATAGAGGGATTCCCTGACTTTAAACGCATTATATTTTTGGACACTACTTTCTAAGGGCAACATGCCAGTGGTATACGCTTCTCACCGGGACTGTAGGGCGCACACGTCCTACAGTGTGCTTTTTGAAAGCTGAACTAGCATAAGAGGGATGCTACCTTTGTGGGGAGCTCACAGGGAAGACGGTTATGTGGGTGGATAGATGTGGCAACAGTGTAATTCACCAACTGCGGTGCCCTTCCCACGCAGGTTAGACCTTGGATGGTGGTAGGGCTCTGGCTTTTGTCTTGATTGTTAAGCAATGATAATTTCATTTGCAACACAGTGTCTCCCCACGGTTAAAGTCAAAGGCAGTCTCTGTCCCCTTTCCGCTGCCAAGCAGGACGTGTTTGTGATTGAAGCAGAGGTCCCAGATTATTCTGTGTCTTTGGGGCACTGTGAATGCCCGTATTTCCCAGCTTTTCCTGCCTGTGACACACAGCTCATCATCCTGAATCCAGGAGGGGGCCTCTGCCTTCTTTCTGCCCCACAGCATCCTGGTGGTCACGACCCCTCTGCTTCCTGTCTGTAGTTGGTACCAAGGAGTGACAGGCTTGACAGAGTGTCTTGGGGATGCATCCAAGTGCCCTCTTGCTTGTCAGGAAGCTGTGAATATTACCCTGCTCACTAGGAGAAAGTGGGGTGGTGCGTGATGGCCTAGGAGACAGTTGGGGGGCAGGAGGACAAAAATTGGGGAAAGCAGTTACAGGGAGAAGACATTTCACTACTGTTTATTCTCAGTATTTAAAAGCTCCCTAAATTCTGCTTGTTCAGAAGGTCTCTCTTGCTGGGAATTGCCGCTGAAATTTCCTTAATCCCTCTTTCATTCACCACAGATGCTCTTCTCTGGAGGCACGCATAACGTAGGTGCTTCAGTAATTCTTATTTCAGTAATTCTTAATTCAGTAATTCTTAATAATAACTCTTCAGTGAAGAGGGAAACGTCTTCATGTGCCTGGCCCTGCGCAGGCCTCTGGGGAGAGGGCAGAGCACGGGGGGTGCAAGGCCCTCGCCAGTGTCATTGGAGCTGGCTGACTGCAAAGCAAGGCGACACAGTGGAGGGGTGGTCCCCTCATGCGTGTCCACTGTTCCCTCCATCCGTGCAGTCCAGAGGTCAGGGAAGGCCTCCTAGAAGCTTGGGCAGAGCAGGCGGTAGAGAAGGACTCTCACAAGGGCCGGGGAGGACGATGGAGACTCTCACAAGGGCCGGGGAGGACGATGGAGGAGCGGTTGGTATGTCCGGCTGATGCCCTGCCTCTCCCTCCATCCTTGGCTAAGTGTTTATCTTCAGCATCTTGCTCCTCTTTTCTGTAAAACTGGGGCAGCACCACCCACCGCGTCATAAACACAAGGAACTCAGTAAGTAATGGCTGTTGGATGCTTTTGGTTTTTAAAAAAAATCATTATTATTTTTAATCCTGGTAAAGCGTATTTATCATACCATGTACCATTCTAGCCATTTTTATAAAGTTTATTTTGTTTTTTTAATAATCTCTACACCCAATGGCCTCGAACTGAATACCCTGAGATAAAGAGTCACACACTTTACTGTCTGAGCCAACCAGACATCACTTTAGCCATTCTTAAGTGTACCATTCAGTGGCATTAAGTATGTTGTCTGAGGAAGCTTTTTAAAATTAAAGATGCTGGGGCGCCTGGGTGGCTCAGTGGGTTGGGCCACTGCCTTCGGCTCAGGTCATGATCTCGGGGTCCTGGGATCGAGTCCTGCATCGGGCTCTCTGCTCGGCAGGGAGCCTGCTTCCCTCCCTCTCTCTCTCTGCCTGCCTCTCCATCTACTTGCGATCTCTCTCTGTCAAATGAATAAAATCTTTAAAAGAAAAAAAAAATTAAAGATGCTTTCCTGACTTTATTGTTGTTTTTACTGAAGATTTTCTTTGAGAGAGAGCATGTGTGTGCACTTGTGCAGGTGAGCCCGACGCGGGGCTTGATCCCAGGACCCTGGGATCATGACCTGAGCCGAAGGCAGACGCTTAACTGACTGAGCCACCCAGGTGCCCCCTGACTTTATTATTATTGTTGGTGCTGGGCTGTAAAGGTCTGTTACTGTCCTGTAGGTTTCCCAGAGGGCAACTGCTCCAGTAAGGAGTGAAATGGAAGCAGGAGGACTGCACTGGGGAGAGGGCTGTATCTTGGCTGTGACCCTCCTCTCATGGCCGCTTCTCCCGGGGGCCTCACCACTGCTCGGGCTCCTTTCTGCTTTGAACCTCTGTTGTTGTGCACCATGGAGGAGGCCATGGCAGGCCTTTGGTTTGCTCCTGCAGGGGCTGGCTGGGCCCTGCCTCATTCACCTGGGCTGAGAGACCCGCAGCCACGGCGGCCCCCTGGGGCCCAGAATATGCCCTTGAAAGCACCAACAAAAATGTCTTCTACCCATTGTCTCTCCCCTGCTAGAAGAATTCAGGCTCATGTTGGTTTATTTAATAGCTGTCAGTAGTTCATGGAATTCAGCTAAGGCCCCAGAATGTCAGTGATCCTTTCCAAGGGTTTGGTTTCAACTTCGAGCTCCTGTTTATCTAAGGGCAGGAAAACCTCATTCTAATGAGAACACAGATGCACACAGTGCCCTTTCTGTGCGTGGTGGATGGATTCTTTTGCCATCTCACTGCACTTTTCCTCAGACCCAGTGGATACTTGGCTTCTCAACTCAAAGAGGGCAGAGGGGCATGCACTGTCCATTCCCTGGAACGCTTGGTCCTGGAAGAACGTGGAATAGACATCTTCCTTTTTATCACCTCTCCACGTTTGTCCCCCTTTCTGCTTCCTCTCCTTGAACATTGGTAGTGGGGTGCTGCCCCAGGGGGAGTGCACGTTCCCAGCGAGAGGCCGGCATGCTGTGGAGTCAGCTGCCTGGCCTTGGTGGCGGCCAGGCACCTGGGAGGCCTCTGGGCCCCGACGGGGCTGCAGTTGGTTTTTCACGAGCAGACTTTGCCTTTAACTAGAACGGGGGTGACTTGGATCTCCCGGGTGGAAAGCGTGTGGTCTGCTGTCAGTGAGAGCACATGATTCTCTGGGAAGCTGGGGAGCCTGGGCTATGATTCACTGGAGGAGCGGGGAAACGTGGAAAACAATGTCGGTCTTTAAGCTCCGGGAACCAGGAAAATGAGCTGGAAATGTGAGTAATGTATAATTTTGTAAAATTGAACACCAAGTTCTTCAGACATTTTCTCTCTGTGTTTGTCAGTCTCTTGTCTGATCCATGGCGTCCCACTGCGCCATGCTTGCAGTTGACTGGTTTTTGGGTTAGCCTCCCCAAAGTTCTCTTTTCCCGATCCTGGGGGCAGGGTGGGTGCAGAGCAGGTCTTCGGGGGTGCAGGTTGTGGGTATGGCCCTGGCCTGTCTTCCTGTCTGCCCTGTTAGCTGGATGCCTTTCGACCATTCCCTGCTGCGTTGGGGCGTCCTTCTCCCCTGGGATGTGGCTTACTAGTCCCCAGGCCTCGTCTGGCCACCCCGAGGCTTGACGGGTTGATACCCGTCACTGTATTTGGCTGACACTGAAGGGCCCACGGACGTCAGATTTGGGGGATGCGGGCTGCCCTCTGTCTGCACTGGTGACTTTGACATTGGACGGAGATAGGTGCTGCCTGAGCTTGAAACTGCTCCTGCTGTCAGCCCTGGGCGGCTCTGCCCTCTGACTCTCCAGCATTCTGCCTCCCCTCGGGGCCCGGGGCCCTGCTGGCACTGCGGGGCTGCAGCTGCCCCTTGGGAGCCCGCGCCTGGCCTGCCGGCTCACCAACCTGCAAGAAGGCGAGGCCGTGTCTTCCTTTCTATAGCCTTCACAGAATAGGGGCTCAGTTAACATTGCTTGAGAAGCTGGGAGTCTGAATCGGACAGAGGTGGACTGGGACTAAGAAGCCCTCCGGTCCATGCCCTGAGCGCCTGCTGTTCATTCAGTGGCCTCTAGGAACATCGTTTTGGTGGGTGGGGAGCAGGGATAAGATTGTGTCAAGGAAGCAGTTTATGGATCCGTCAAATATTGTATTTTATCCAAATTGAGAAGAAAACCTGATACTGAGGATGAGTATTGTGATGATGTCGTCTTTTCCTAGTCTGAGAAAATGTATATTTAGCAATGAACACCCGTCTGGAGAAAGTCCTGTTGATCCCGAGTGGGACAGGCTGGTGGGCTGGCTGCGGGGACTTCCTCAGCGGGGCTTCCTGATTGCAGCTACGTGCTTCCGCAGCCCTTGTGGCCCTCCCTGGAAAGGCCTGTCGTGTCTTCTGAATCGTCAGAGGAAGATGGGATGACGAACAGGAGGGTTTCAAAATTAAGGTTTTTTTGTATTTGTTTGGTACTGTAATTCTTTGAAAATGGCTGGGGTGCCGGTGGCGTGTGTGCAGTGTAGCATTAAACTGTATGACCAGAACATACTCTTGCATGACCGTCTTAATAGGCTGACAGTGTACTCTCTAATTGCTTTTAAGTCATTCTGTATAGTCAACCAGAGGGTAAGAGGGAGAAAAACCACCCATAAATTAAACACTGTACCTTCTGCAGTAAATTACCCTACCTTACAGCTGATGTGGTCCCACCATGTCCCCTGCTCACTTGCACTGGGCTAGCATGATTGTTGGTGTCTGTCTTCTGTTCAGTCCTGGCTGAAACCCCTTTGAGGGATATTCTGCTGTGACCACAGGTAGATGAGGACGCTGGGCTCCCTGGCTTGCCCGAGAGATGATGTGCAGGACCAAAGCTTGGGGCTTACAGAGCTCGCCACGTCTTGTGCTCTTTCTGCTTTGCCCCCACGGGCATGTTGATCCAAGCTTGTCCCACGTCCAAAGGGTGTCAACACCCCTGTAGCTGGCTTCTCAGCGCTCACTTCCCGATTCTGCTCGTCCTTGGTTCCATTACCACAGTGCCTGCCTTTCCTTTCCCGGTCACCTGCGTGCTCTTTCTGTGTGTTCACTCGTGCCCGCTGTGGGCCTGTCGCACAGGGCAGCATGCTGGGCGGAGAAGGCACCACAAGGCGCACAGGGCTTGGTGTGTCCCCAGAAGCCCCCAGGGAGGTTGGGGGGCAGTGCATAGATGAAGACGTTGGTAATGGTGTGATGGGTTTTTTATGAAAGGTGTGCACGGGGCACTTAGGGGTTGAGAACAGAGCAGCTTAGGCAGGTCAGCAGGCACGGTCAGCAGTGAGTGGTGTATTTGTGTGTCGGGGGTGTGGGGAGGCACAGATACACAGTTAGAGGCTGAAAGTGGCACATCTTACTTGAGAAATGGCAGGAAGATGGTTGTAACTGCAGAGCACCATGGTTGGGGGCATGACAATAGAAAGGTGGTCAGGACCAGAGTGGGAAAGGCCTCGAAGGGGTGCTGAGCTACTGAGATTTGTAACTCAGGGTGGGATGTGGGTTGATCTGCTTTATAAAGAGGTCATGCTGGAGGTATACAAGTAATGTGGGGCATGTGAATCAGGCTGGCCGGTTGTCTGTCTATACCTTGGGTGTGCTGTGACACTGTATGTAATTGTCCAAGATGTCACCATCGGGGGGAACAGGGCAAAGGGCACATGGGATCACTCTGTATTATTTCCTACATGTGCATGTGAGCCTACAACAGAAGAAGGCATGCCTGTCACACACATGCACCTGCCCGTGTGTATAAAATTCCAACTGACCTCTTTTCTTATTCAGGCAGAGAGGCAGGCTGTGACTTTTGCTTTCTTTGGTTTTCTTAGTCTGTGAGCCTAGGCTTCTCTGCTATAAAACATTGTGCACTGAGGCAAGAGGATGGTTGCTTGTGGACTCTGAGAATAATTTGCATTCCTTAAAGAAAAGTCACTGAAATTTTTATCTGCCACATTTCTAGTTAAAAGACTTCTCATTTGTTCTGAGAATAAGATTGTGCCGGCAGCTGAGAACATGGTAGGTGGCAGGGGCTGAGACCCGAGGCAGAAAGAACCCCTGCAGAACAGGGCAGGAGGGAGCCGGGCCGACCCGGTGTTCCTGGGCTTTGATCAGCTGTGCCTGGCCAGTCATCGTCTGACAGATGCCGCACAGGATGCTGCCTTGAGCCGCAGTCGCTCCGATTGTGAGGAGGGTTGGTGTCGGCAGCCCGTCCGTGTTCACACGGCACCTGCTGGGTGCTGCACATGTGGCCGAGGTCTCTGGGACTCTGCTGAAGCCGACTGTCATGGCTGGTGTATTCCGGACGGTAGAGCTGCACACAGGGAGCCATGGCAGACGCCACCCCTTACCAGCCACACGCCCCTGCCCCCAGTCTTGGTTCTGTCCTCTGGAGAGGAGATCGCTGTGGCGTTTCCTTGGTGCTGTTGGGAGGATCTGGAGAGCTCATGCTGCTGGAGGCCCAGAACAGGATCCACCCTGCAGGAGGTGTCCAGTGACTGCGTCGTCATCCTCTTCATCCTTTTGAATGGCAGATCCTTGTCCAACCAAGCTGGCATCAGGCGCATAGGCTAGTTCTCTAGGCTCTGAGCACGTAGAGTTTCTCACACAAGGGCTCTGATAGGCACGCAGCCGTGTGCGGGGCAGCATGCTGAGCAGAGGGCTGCCACCCTCATTCGGATGGCCCTGCAGAGCCGACTTCAGACCCTGGTTTAGTGCTGGGGCTCCTCAGCTTCCTGGTGAGCTGTTTGACCTGAGCCTCAGGAAATGGAAATGATGATAAATATTTATCCCCAGCACGGAGCAGAATTCAGTGAAATAATGAGTTTGAAGCCTGGCACAGGGCTGGCGTCCCATTTGCCATTCCAGGGATGCCAGGTATTCCCATCTGAGTGCTCTCTCCTGTCTTTCAGGAACAAGACTGCCAATGGAGACTGCCGAAAAGACCCCCGGGAACGGAGCCGCAGCCCCATCGAGCGGGCCGTGGCCCCCACCATGAGCCTGCACGGCAGCCACCTGTATACGTCCCTCCCCAGCCTCAGCCTGGAGCAGCCGCTCGCCCTGACCAAGAACAGCATGGACGCCGGCAGGCCGGCTGGCATCTCGCCCACTCTGACCCCAGTGGAGCGACAGCAGGTATGCCTCTGGCCATAGGGTTCCCGTTGGTGGCTGACCAGGCAGAGAGTGCAGGATGGAGGGCCAGGAGGGAGGTGGCAGGAGAGGTGGTGCTTACCCTCGGTTCTGTGCTTAGAAAGAAGAGTGGCGGCAGCACGGGTTCTTTTACCAAATGCCGCCTCGAATTTAGTCCCACTGAGACCTGCCTGGGCTGGGCCTCCTGGGACTGACCATCTTGGACAAGACGTTTAGCATCTCTGGGGCTTAGTGTCTTTGCACAAGGCAGGGTCGGTTCAGGTTTTCAGCAGTCTTCCTCGGGGATCCTGTTTCTAGGAGGATCAAGGAAAATCCTGCATTTACCTGTTATAACGTCACACAGACAAAGTTAAATGTCAGGTTCCTTTGCTTTGGGCTGGAATCCTCTACAGTCAGTGGTTAAAGCGGTTCTTAGCTCCTGCTGGCGAGAAATCTGTCATTGACAGATAGGGTTGTTTTTTATTAAAGGAAAATAAGGAAATTAATTATTACTTAATAAACACAGTTTGCTTGATTTAAAAAAAAAAAAAACAGTATTTCAAAAGTGGGGCTCCTGGGGAAATCTAAAAGGAAGCATTAGCATCGAGGTTTGGAATTCCTGCACAAGCCATGGTGTTTCTCTGTGAACCTCTGGGGCCTGTGGCCCAATACGTCCTCGGCTAGTGTTTGCTGAAGACTGACGGGCGGTGCACGAGGCAGGTGCCATGTCCTGAGGAGATGCCGGGCGCAGCTGGAGACTCTGCTGCGGAGCGTGCCTCAGCTTCTTTGCAGCACCCCACCGCGCATGACCGCACCCGTGTCTGCCCCAGCTGTGCTTCGGCCCGGCCAGCACTGCCCGGCGCCTGTCTCTGATCCAGTCTGTCGTTGGGACAGATGGTGCTGGTGCCTGGGAATCCCAGCAAGGCTAACCTCTCAATTCCTTTGTTTCATTCGTTCACTTAACAAAATTTGGTAGGCGCCTACTGTGTGCAAGGGGAGGATGTGGAAGCTGGGCAAGTAAGCTAGAGGCACTGACATTTCAGTCTCGACGAGTCTGGTTATCAAGTGACTGTAGTACTTCAGCTACTAATGTGGCAGCAGATGGCCGCTTACTCTGATAGCAGCTCGGGCCGACTTCTCCCTGCACTCACGGATTGCACACTTACTAGTGTGGACTGTGCCCCAGGGCTTTGCGAAGCCCTGGAGACAGAGAGACACGCACGTAGGATACAGGCTGGCCTGGAAGGAGCCTGCAGTCTGGCAGGGAGGTGGGTGTGTGCAGAGGGGGCTGCACTCGGGCCACAGGAGAGGTGGTTTAAGTATCAGAGACTTGGTTTCTAGGATCGGGGAACTGAGCCCTCTGGCTGTGGCCAGTGCCGTGGAGAGTCCCTTGATGTGTGTGTGTAGGGGTTGGGACTCCACGGGGAAGTTCAGCCTCTAAGCCCATGGCTTGGGTAAGAAGCTCCCCGGAACCCCTGGAACTGTCTCTGCCCAGAACGCCTGTGTCTGAAGTTTTGGAACTTGGGTTTCTGTGATTTTTGAGGGTCTTCTGGTTGCTTCTGGTCATATTTGCTGTGTGAGAAGTGTGCCGGTGGACAGAGTGACCTGGCTCTTTTAACCAGGGTTTCCCCGACCCTTCTATAAAGTGTGCCTGGCTGCCCAGTCCAGCAAGAGGGTCCCTGACCCGTCAGATGAGCTGTGGGGCTGTTGAGCATGTTTTCTGGGACCGAGAACCTGAGTTCTTAGGGGATTCCTGGCTGGAAAACAAAGCCAGTGGCCGTAGAATAAGTTCACAGCTCTCCTGGGTATGGTGGCTTTGGCTTTCCTGACATGGTGGCCCAGACCTAAACTTTAATTCAAGGTTGGGGTTGGTGGTGAAGCAGAAGTTATCAGCTTGCCCTCCCTCCGTGGCTGCGGGTCAGCATGTGTTTTGTGCACCTGGTGACCATTCATCGAGTTCCTTCCTATGCCAGCATGGTGTGGCCTGGATGGTCACTGGGGCCTGAGCTTCCTCTTGGATGGTTCCTGAGTTCTGTGCCAGGCACTATGTTGGCCACACAGCAATGGGCAGCTCGGCAGCATCCGCCCATGTCCGGGGTTGGGTTTTATTTGTGAGCTGTCAGGGTGGCTCCGGTGGGGAAGGGGGCCTGCCACCGCGCAGTTTGGAGCCAGGGCAGTGACGTGGACAGGGCTTCCTGGAGCAACGACACGGCTCCGGGTGGCGGGCAGGCAGTGGAAGCCTGCCTCTCTTGGCTGGAAACTGTGACTCAGATCTCTGGGAACTGGGATAGGAAAGTTCCCAGAGAGGCATGTGTGGGGAGCCTGCCGAAAGTGTCACCCCACTGCATGTTTCTGTGATGGCGGCTCAGAGGGGAGAGTGTGGCCTCAAGAAAGCTGCGGAAGAGCCCATGAGAGTGGGCAAATGAGGAGACGCAGGCTAAAGTTACATATGAACAAGCCCCGGAGATAGTGAATAGCAGGATGGTTCTCTTCTGGATGCTCTCTCCCGAGGGCAGCCCTGGCTCTGGGCACAGCCAGAGTGGGTGGGGCGAGGGCTGAGGGAGTGTGAGTGACCGTCTCGGCCTGGCCCTGCCTCAGGGTGGCTGAGGAAGCTCCAGCAGGTTACTCATTTCTGGCCTCCATTTTCCCCATCTGGAAAACGAGGGTGTGTGGGGAGGAGTTTGGGTCACGGGACCTCACTGCACTCAGCATCTGGAGGCAGAGGCCTGTTCCAGGTGGGTGTGTGGTGCCGAAGCCCTGCCTGAGGCCTGCAGGAGGCCTGCACTCCTTCATCTCCAGCCGGGAGGGGTCCTGGAGATGATCTGCTGCTACTAGGAGTGAGGTTGGAATGTCTTCTTGGTGGCCACATGTTCACCGGTGGTTCTGTCTTGCTGGGCCCTGCTCAGGGGCCACCTTCTGCTCCAGAGTGGCTAACATAAAAGCTGGACATTGACTTGATTCTTATAGCTTTATTCGGAGCTTCCCCAAATTTATTTTCTGACACTTTACCTTTCTTCACCTTCCATGACCCCTTCCCCAAAACATGACCCCACTTGGTGACATTTGCCTCAGCCAGGACTCTGGTTGCAAGGAACAAAAACCAGCCTGAGCTGACGTAAGCACAAAAGGAAGGGAGTTTTATTGGGAGGACCTGCGGCGTCTCCTGGAGCCCAGGGTCATGGGTATGGCAGGATCAGGAAGGAAGGGCCAGCCCTTGCCTCTGAGAGCTGGTGAGGAAGCCACATTCTCCCTCCCCGGCTCTGTGCTGGTCCAGTCTCCACGTTCTCTTCTCTTTTTTTTTCTCTCTCTCTCTCTGCTTCTCAACCTGCACAGCCATTCTGGTATGACCATCCCATGACTCCTGAGGTCAACCTGAATCTCTTACTTAGTCCGGCTTAGTAGTTGGCCCCAAGCCTGGGTCAGATTTCCAGTGTGGCCAGTGGGGCAAGGTCACTTATGGACATGGCTGCCTCAGCCCAGTCTCATGGATGGAGGGCACATTCTACGAGAGGGGAACCAGGGAGATCACAGGCTCAGGGTTAAAAAGAACCTTCAGAAGGTGGACTTCAGGCTGCAGGCTACCCTCCAGGGACAGGAAGACCAGCCCCTGCAGGGCAGGACTCCTGCCACCAAGGCTTGGCCCCAAACTCTCACCTCAGGCGGTCCTCCAACGCCTTCTTCAGCTGCCACTCTTCCTGTCTCACACATGGAGAAACGGAGGGGAAGAGGGTGAAGGTGCTGCCAGATGAAGGGGGAGTGGACCTGGACTCAAAGTCATGTTCTGTCTGCACCACTTTTGTCCGTGCTGCGATGGCTCAGACTCCATGCCCGTGGCTGATGTGTTGAGCTAGCAGTGAAACCCCCATTTTTCCTTTCCGTGCTGCTGCCGAGCCATGCCTTCCCCCATCTTGGATGTGAGTAATTTTGTGTTAGACTCAAGCACGTCCTGGCCCATCCTTACAGGTCCAGATCTTTATCACAGAACATGTTTTTCACTCCTGTTCATTTCCGATCGTGGGAAGGTTTGCTGTGCAAGCCTTTTTGTCTTTACCCTGGCTACTGATTGAACTCTTCAAAGGCCAGGGGTAGAGAAGCCCTGATGGCTCTCTGAGGGGCCCTTCCATCAGCAACCCTCTACTTTTTTTGGAACTTGGGGCATATCCTCTTCTATCTTGTCTTCAGTACTGTCAGGAGGGATCTTTCCTGGATGGAACCTGAGGAAGCTGTTTGATTCACAAATATTTTCTGTCCTGGATACTGTGCCAAGGTCTGGGGCTCCAGAAACGCTTCCTGGTGGTTGCTCTGAAGTGTGCGTGGGCTAGAGGAGCAGGTGCTGGGGTCTTCCTGGTGTACTTGGAAGGCATGATTGACTTGCTAAATGGGGAGGTGGTCGTGGGGAAGGAGAGAGTGTCGGTAGAGCAATTTGGGCCGGGGGTGGGGTGCATTTAAATTCATACTTGGATGGACTTCCTGCATTTCCGTCTCCATCAGGATTTGTGTGGTCATAATAGAAACCAACTTGAGCTGTCTTTAGCTTAAGCAAAAACTGGGAGTATGTTGGGAGGGTACCGGGAGGGCTCCTAGAAGCCCTTGGGCTGCAGGGCACACACTGAGAAGGGCAGGGACTGGGCTGCCCTGGGGACTTGACGACAGGAGCTGTGGAGGCTTCTCACGCACCCACAGAGGCCTACTCACTGTGAGTTTGCTGTAGCTTAGCAAGTTCACTCTGGTTTCGCAGTTGGAGGTGGCAGACAGGCCGGCCTTGCTTTTGCCTCTTGTCAGGAGGGGCTGTAGGACAGGCTCACCTCAGAGTAGCCTTGCCCAGAGGACAGGGACCTGATGGCCCAGAGGACAGTGGCCCCTGGCTCCTCGCAGGCAGGATGAGTGCTCTCCGTGGTGGTGGAGGGACAGAGACTTGTTCTGTGTCCCAGCTGTGGCAAGTGTATAAGGACTGGGGTCGTCAGTAGGGCTGAGCACCACTGCGCCTTATCTGGCCTCCCAAGCCAGAGCTGACAGCAGCCTCCTCTTCTTTCCAGAACCGGCCTTCGGTGATCACGTGCGCCTCGGCCAGCACCCGCAACTGCAACCTCTCCCACTGCCCCATTGCACACAGCGGCTGTGTGGCGGCTGGGCCAGCCAGCTACCGGAGGGCCCCGAGCTGTAAGTCACCCTGCACGTGGGGCGGCTGGGGTGGGGGCTCGGGCTTCCTCCTTGGACAGGATTCAAGTGGAGTGTTTGCATTCCTTCTACATTGCTGTGGACAGAACAAGTAGCCTCTGGAGCTTGTACTTTTATTGAGGTTGAAAAAGTGTTTTGTGTTGGGGTTTTTTGTTTTGAGCACACATGCACCCAGCATTGTGTCTGGCTTGAGTGGGACAGAGGGAAGAAACCTCTGGGGAAGAAGATATAGTGGGACCAGATCTCCCATTATCAAGGCCAGGTTTTCTCTCTGAACTCGTCCTTAATCAGGTGGGCATGCTGCCATGTTACAGGTTCAGAAGAGAGATCTGGCCAAGTGCCAAGCCAGGGCAGGTGGGGACGGGCCCTCTGTCCCCAGAGTCCTGACTGACCGCTGTCCTCCTCCCCTACAGCCACCACCACCTGTGACCCCGTGGTGGAGGAACACTTCCGCAGGAGCCTGGGCAAGAACTACAAGGAGCCTGAGCCAGCGCCCAACTCAGTGTCCATCACAGGCTCCGTGGACGACCACTTTGCCAAGGCCCTGGGTGATACGTGGCTTCAGATCAAGGCGGCCAAGGACGGCGCGTCCAGCAGCCCCGAGTCAGCCTCGCGCAGGGGCCAGCCGGCCAGCCCCTCCGCGCACATGGTCAGCCACAGTCACTCCCCCTCTGTGGTCTCGTGAAGGGAACGCCACCCTCAAACAAGATGTCAATCTGCATGGTTTGCCTGAGCTTTGAACAGTCAGTGCTTAAAAAAAACACAAAAACAAAAAAAAAATTGTCGGGGTGGGGTAGGGGGAAGGGTAGGGAAGGGATGGTTTATTCGCAAAAACCATGTCGTTGGATTTTTGTTCTGTTTTTGTACTTGCTTGGTATTCATACCCGGGCGCCTCAAACTCGATACCGGGAGCTGCCCGTGGACCATCTAACGTAGCGTCCTGCCTTCCTGCCTCAGTTACCAAAGAAACCTCTGATGCAGGTCTGCTGCCCCATCGGGGGCCAGGACTCCACGGCGCACGCTTTCTCAGTCACAAGCCATGACGTTGGTGACCCAGATGCTTCGTGCTTTTCCATTTGCTTCTCGAGACCGGGGTGTGTGTGTGGCTTCGCTTCCATTGTGTGTTTGGTCCGGGCCGCATGTGAGTGCGTCTGCGTGCGTGCATCTACTTGAAGAGAACAGAGAACTGTCGCGTCTGATTTGCACTATTGGAGGAGGCGAAAGTTGCCCGCCTGACAGCTTTCTGTGAGATGCTAGTGCTCTGAGGGCAAACTGCTGAAAAAAAAGGGTTTAAGGATGACATTTCTGACCATTTGTGTGTTGTTTGTTTTTTTAAATTTAGACAAAACAGCTTTGGAAGGGGAAGTCTCATACAGGTTATAGGTCTTTCTCTCTAGATTTCAGGTGCTTGCAACTGGACTGCAGACTCTACCAATCACGGGCATTCTCCCTTTCCTAAACACTGCAGTTTGTTAGACTAGAGCTGAGGTTGGAGGATTCTGTAGTGCTTTCAACGTGATGCATGTTTTAATGGAGAAAAATAGCTGGTTTCTATTAATTGTATAGATATAGTAAACAAGAACCTTAATACTTACTAGCTTCTTTTCAGAATTAGTTTATTTTTGTCATTTACAGTCCTAGATATACTTACTGCTGGTACAGTTGTACTCTGAGATTTGTTTGATATTCACATTACTCCTGAGTCATGTGGGGCTGGCAGGCCCTGGAGACGGGCAGGCCAGTCGTGGGTCAGCCGCCGTGTAGGATGCTGGAGGTTTTGGCTGCCAGCTGACGTTTATTTTTTGCATCCCTGTCTGCTTATTACTAGCTACCAGGGGAGTTGGGCTTTGTGTCTTCCAACTTCCCTCCATGCAGAAACTGCTCCCTTTCAACCCTCTTGGCTGAACAGCAGATTACTGACAATCTGTGATATGGTATTTTGTGTGCTTCCTCGTACGCTGGGGCCAAGGCAGTATACATTCCTCTGACTTTATACAGTTATCACTGCATTTATTATCGTTTGCTAGAGTAATAGCTACTAACTAGAAATTAGGCGAAGAAGAAAGCATGACGGACACAGCTGTGGATGTTCAACAGCTGCTCCTCTTTTTGGTAAATGTACATTTCTATCCCACCCCTGGCCTGTTCCAGCCTCTAGAAGGCCACCAGAGGGCTTACAAAGTTGCCTGGCCAGGTGACAACAGGTGCGCCCGCCTCCCCTGTGAGGCACTGTGGACGCCCGGGAGCCCTCGAGGCTGGTTTTCTGTATAAGAAAAACACAGGTTAGCTAGTTAATTGTAAAAATTGTCACTGGGCAGAAAGGTCAGCAGATCGGCTCTTGTGGTCCCAGGGTGGCTGCAGGTCTTTCCACAGGCAGAAGAAAAGCCCTTCTCCTCTCGCCCCTGCACACATTTCACCCCCACATAACTGGGCTTCCAGGCTTTCGCATTCGGGCCCCTATATTTTCTGTAGGAAAAATCGGTGAGAACACTTTTTTTATATAGGTAACTTTAAGACCATCATTACGCTGTGCGTAAAGAATGTACAGAGAAATTTGTAGGTATTTTTTGAAGAACAATTAATTTGTTAATGATATGTAGCTATTTAATTTCCCCATTCCCATTGTAATCATTCATATTTTTTTGTTTGGAAAAAAAAGTTGATCTTTTTTTTTTTTTTTTTTTTTTTGTAGATTTTTCTGTAAAAGTGCAGGAACACAGTTACTCTATGAGAACACTGCATCTGCCTTAATAGCCACTAGTTTGTTATTGCTCCAGGCTACTGAGCGCTGCGGCGGGAAAGCAGCTGCCGCTGGCGGGCTCTGGGAAGGGCGGGCTCCTCAGGCAGCGGCCTGTCGGCGCCCGGCACTGACCTATCTGGGATAGGCGGGCCTCTGGAGGGGCCCTGGGCATACAGGGAAGCAGAAAACCAAACATTTCACTGGGAAAGGACACACTCCCTGGCCTCAGGAGGAGCACAGTGAGTTCTTCACAGAGCCACGCCGTCGCAGTGCGTTCTGACCATTCTCTCTCCATGTTTGTAAATCTGTAATATACCATTCTCTGTGGCCTGTTTTTCCTGGAAGAAGAAGAAAAAAAAAAGGTTTGGCAGGCCATCTTTTTTTTGTACTTAAAAGTAGCCTTAAGAACAATAATAAAGTGCTCTTAAACCACAGGCTGTGCGTGTGACCAACGGGCCCGGGGACGACACAGCGGGCCTGCACCTGCGTCCAACGGCACCCCCTCTGCCCCAGGCAGGTGGGCAGACAGCATCTGTAGCTCCAACTCCCCAAGAAGCCCCATTCACAACCTGACCTGCAGAAACCGCGCCTTTCTCAGAGTCAGCCTTCAGACTCACTGTTGACTTGGGTCCCAGGCCTGAGGCAGAAGAGAACGCCCCAAGATCACAAGTGGGGAGAGATTGTCCCCCCTCCCCACCAAGTCCTCAGGTGCAGCTCTGGGTGTCACGGATGGCCACCACATACTGCAGTCAGGGCGTTCCGTGTACCACTGAGGAGGGCCCTCGAGGGAAGGCGTCTCCTTCCCTTGGCCGTAGAGGAGTGGGCTCTGGGGGTGTGAGGCCTCCTCCGGGGCAGGTGGGGCGCCCACCCAGGCCATTACTAGGATGTGGCCCTTCCACCAGTTCAAGGCAGTAGCATCGACTTTGTTCCTCCCCTGAGCAAGGAGGCAGGGCGGCACAGGTGTTTTGCCCACAGCTGAGGATAGGCCAGGAGGTGGAGGAACCGTCGGGGTAGCAGACTCTGTCCGGACTGGAGTTCTGGGTTCACTGGGATGGGTGCGGGCCCTTCTGTCCTGCACGTTCCTCCCTCTCCAGCAGGCCAGATTGACAGAGTTTACAAGGATCTCTGCCCTCACTGGTACCCAGAGGCCCCTCTCTGGGGTTTGTAGAATAGCCCAGGGACTCTTATCTGCCCCGCATTTGGCATGTGTTGGACTCAATGTTCCCCGTCCTTACTACCGCCCTATGGGGGCCAAGCTGGTGGGATCCCGGGAGTTTTGACTATCAAACATTTGACAAGAAAAAAAGAACTCGTAGAGGGAACCAAGTCCCAGATCAAGGGCAATGCCAAAGCCAAGGTTATTATTCAGCTCAAACTGGTAGGATCATGAGTCATGAGAAATGGAGAACGCCAGATGCTCCTGGGCAGCGAAGCGGGGGCCCTGGTCCTCAAGGTATGCAGAGGAGGAGACCACAAAGGTTGGGGGGGCACAGGGCCCAGAATCACCAGTCCTGGGGGCAGCAGTCCCATTCTAGTAACCAAGGGTTCCTCAGCAGGCGGCGAGGGTGGGCCACGTCATACGGTCTCATCGTCGCTCATGTCCCAGATCTGTGTGGAGAAGGGGAGACATTCAGTGTCCAGATGGCTGGTGGTGCCCACTGATGTGGCCTCAAATCTGTGTGGTGTGTGAGCAAGCAAAGAATGACAGCTCCCACTTGAAGACGACACACTGCGTGCTTCACAACACCCTTGTTGCTAAGGACAGACACCCCAGTTCTTGTATAATGAAAGCAAATCACACAGAAGGGAAGTCTTTTGCCTGAGGTCTCACTGCTGAGTGAACGGCGGCCAGCCTGGGGCCTGGGGTGCTGGGATCTGCGTGGGGATTGTGAGCACCCCTCACCTCCGATGCCCACCGCACAGCGCCATCACTGCCCCGCTTTTTTTTTCTGCCACACCGACCCCTGTCCCATCCTGTCTCTCAAATTAATCCAAGTAATCCTGTCTCCTCACAGTCCCCCGC
The DNA here is from genome assembly GCF_002288905.1 of Enhydra lutris kenyoni. Classification (NCBI taxonomy): domain Eukaryota; kingdom Metazoa; phylum Chordata; class Mammalia; order Carnivora; family Mustelidae; genus Enhydra; species Enhydra lutris. The sequence continues at coordinate 42,259,397 of NW_019154094.1, read as the reverse complement.
GACCGGGACTCTGGCCTGTGCACTTGCTCAGAGGAGGCCCCCACATGCCTGTGCACACGCTACCCACCTCAGCAGCCTCCCATCCCTGGGGCAGCATGTCGGCTGTGGTCCAGGTGCCAAATGCACTACAGATGGCACACCGGGACAAGGACTGACGGCTGGCCCTTGGGAATCAGCTCTCTGCCCACCAGTCCCAGGGGAGGCAGCCAGGTCCTGCCTCTGTCCCTGTGTGTCTTTGGGGAGCCCAAAACTTTGGGGGCCAACCTTCGGGAGGCAGCATGAATAAGGGGACAGTAGGGCTCTCACAGCATCACCGCTGTTAAGAGGAGTGAGGAGGCCTTGCCCAACTGCCTCTTTCTCTGCTGCTATCTGCCTGGATCCCTGGGAGGGAGCCGGAGGCCAGTACAGCGGCCCCTGGGGCTCCTCGCACCCTGGGCTCCCTAGGGGGCTGGTCTCTGAACTTAAGCCTTCAAACTTTCAAAATTCCTAGAACTGGTTGCAAAAGGCCACCTCAACCCTCGCAGAACTGAGAGAAGGAACATGATGTTTACATGAGGCTGACCCAGGGAGATGGGGAGGCCCGGCCAAGGTAAATATCAACACCAGCTTGGCCTTCAAAGTCAAGGATGTGGAAAATAAATACAGAGAGAAGGAAATTTCCTTTATCCTGAGGTCCCAGCTGCCTGGGCTGCACACCCATTCCCCCTTTCTACATACAACCTACTGTCCCCAAGATACACCAGCAAAGATCCAGATGCCTGTAGGAGCAGGGACGGGGTGGGGAGGAGCCTGGGCTGGGGTCCGGTGACCGGAGTGAGATCAGACCAGTCCTGCCGTTCTTGGGGACCAGCTGCCCACCAAGCTGCTCCAGAGCATGGCTTGAAATAGACTCCAGGGCCTAGACCCTCAGATGGGGTTTGATGGGGGGGGTGGGATAGAGTGGCTGTATCCCAAGTAGAGGCTGCCCTTCGAAGCCCCTGGATGTGAGCATCCCCCGGTCCAGACCACCTGGGTGCAAAGTCAGTTCCCGGAGGGCTGTACTGCTGGGGCTCATCTGTTCCTTCACTCTGACATCCAGTAAACACACACTGGTGGAGCCCCTGGTGGAGGCGGGCCCCCCGGCTATGGCTGCACAGAGCTGATGCAAATTTGCCCTCCCTGACTCCAGCACAGCTCGGGAGGTGCAGAGGGAGACAAATTCAGAGAGGTAAGATGCTCGCCTGGGATCGCAGAGCGAGTCAGGTACAGAGCTGGGAGCACAGGTGTGTGGGCAAAGGTTACATGAACAACAAAGGCTGCCTGGAACAGGCTGCATGAAGGAGGGGGCCAGGGTTGGCGTGGGGGGCGCTAAAACCTGTTGGGGGTGAGAGGGATGCCAGCCAGGGCCTGGGCCATCTATGTCAACAAGCAGTGCCCTCTGTGAATGGATGGGGTTTTTTAAAGGACATTGGGGGGTGGGGGAGTCGGGCCCAGGGAAGGGCACAATGGAAAAGCAGGAGCTCCAGAGGCTCTATCTGTTGTACTGCATCTCCTCGATGGGGAAGGGTCCTCAGCACCAGGCCCTAAGTTTGCACATAGCGGGAGGAGGGTTGGGAGGGGTACGGGCTCTGCCCCTTGCTCCTGGCACCCCAAGGGCTTACTATGACAGGGCTCTACAGAAGGGGTGGCGGGTAATGGACTTTTTTTTTTTTTTTAAAGATTTTATTTATTTATTTATTTGACAGAGATCACAAGTAGGCAGAGAGGCAGGCAGAGAGAGAGGAGGAAGCAGGCTCCCTGCTGAGCAGAGAGCCCGATGCGGGCCTCGATCCCAGGACCCTGAGATCATGACCTGAGCTGAAGGCAGAGGCTTAACCCACTGAGCCACCCAGGCGCCCAGTAATGGACTTTTTATAACTGCTCAGAGATTTTCGAGAAAGAGTTCTCTGGGCCTGAGATGGGTTTCTCCACTAGGGCAGCCAGTCCTTTTCCCATAGGCTGGGCCCAGGAAGGCAGCAGTCTTAATTGTAAGCTTCCAGAAACTTGGGCCTCGACAACAACCATATGAACTCACTTATAGGTAGAATCTAAAAATGCTGAACTCAGAGAACCAGAGCGCAGATAGGTGGTTGCTAGGAACTGGGGGAAATGAGATGTTGGCCAAAGGGTACAAACCTTCAGTTGTAAGAGGAGTATGTTCTGGAGATCCTATGTACACATGGTGATTACATTTAAAAATACTATATTCTTGAAATTTGCCTAGAGAATAGATCTTAAGTGTTCTACACACACACACACACACACACACACACACACACACACACACACACACTAACCATGTGAGGGGATGGATATGGTAATTAATCTCATGGTGTCAATCATTTCATAATGTATATTAAATCAGTACTTTGTAAAACCTAAATTTGTACACATATTTGTCAGCTATTCTTCAGTAAAGCTGGAGGAGAAAAAAAAAAAAAACTTTAGTCTCATCTCACCCTAGAATAAGGCCTCGGGGGTGGGGAGGAATGCTGTGACTTTAGCCTTCCTCAAAGCGCCTGACAGACAAGGGACCCCATGAACGTCCTCTTTGTAATGAATGAAGGTTGTATTAAAACTGGAAAAGATTTAAAAAATGTTGATACTCAGTGCTGGCAAGGGAAGGGAGTGGCAAAACACTTCCAGCAGGAACATAAATTGGTACCATATTTTTCAGAAGAAGAGATTTGGCAATATATAACACAAAGCTTTAAAAATGTTCATACCCTAAGGAAGAGATAAATGATCTCTTTTTGCAGATGATATGCAAGTACACCCAGAAAATCCAAGAGATGAATAAAGACAATATTCAGAAGATAGCAAGGTATAAAATGACCAACAACCAAGTCTACCTTCAGATATGCAAATTGGAGCCAGTTGGAAAACAGTGAGAGAGAAGAACCCATCATAAGAGTGATGAAAAACAAATTCCTAGGGAATAAAACCTACATGAAATGTATAACATCCAAATGAAAAAACCCCGTCAGCTCAGCCCCACAGCGGTCCTTGCCAGGGCCTTATGAAAAGCACACTGGAACCAACGGAGAAAGTTCTCCCGTGTGCACACAGGGAGACTCAGCAGCAAGAAACGGGTCAGGTTCACCCAAATCCATATAGAGATTTACCACAATCTCCACTTGAAAAAAATCAACAAGTATCTTTTCTGGAACTAGACAAGCTGGTTCTAAGGTTTATGGGGAAAAAATAAATAAGCAAAGATGTCTAGGAAAACTTTGGTGAAGAAAAACGCTAAGGAGGTTCCCTTGCTCTATGTTCAAGCAGGTCATAAAGCCAACAACTTAGGATTGTGTCACCATGGCAACAGACAGATGGGCCCATGGCAAGACCTGAGTCCAGAGACAACAGAAGAGAATATCTAAGTACATACGGAAACTTAGTATCTTAATGATAAGGTGATCACAAATCATTAGAAAAAGACAGACTTTTTAATAGATGATATGGGGACAGCTGGACAGTCATTTGCAAAAAGATAAAATTGATTCCATGCTTCACTGTACATTGGAATCCACTCCAAATGGAACTGATCTAAATGTACGACAGTGAAACTATACAAAACAAACATCAGTGAATTCCTTTATAACCTGGGAGTGAGGAGCCTATGGCCTTAAATCTATAAGCAATAAAACAGATACAATGGATTATGTGAAAACACATGTGTGCAATTTTGCACAGAAAAACTACATGCAAAGTTGGAAAGAGAACAAAGTGGGAGAAAATACCACTTCGGCCCATAAAAGGCTCATCTCCCTAATATACAAATAGCTCTTACAAATCAAGAAGAGAAAGAGCAATAAAAGGACTCTATTTTAAGTAGAATACATGGACAGTCCCCAGAAAAAGATAGGCAAACAGCCCTTAAACCTAAGAAAAGGGGCTCAGTTGTTCAGAATAAAAGAAATGCTAAAATTTCTTAGGACACAAAGAATACTCAGAAGAAAAAAAATACTGACTCTTCACAAAAATCAAAACTTCTGATTTTTAAAAGATACCACTATGTAACTGAAAAGGCAGACCAGAGACTAGAAGAAAATATTCACAGTGTACATAAAAAGGACTTGTAGCCAGGATATACAAAGAACTCCTATGTTCAATAATAAAGAGACAGGCAACCTTTTTGTTGTTAATTGACAAAAGATGTAGACACTTCACAAAAAAGGAAATATAATGGTCAGTAAGAACTTGGACAGGTGCTCAGCATCCTTAGTCCTCAGGAAATGCAAACCACAAAGAGACCACCACGCTGTACCTTCTAGAACTGCCAAAATGAAAACGGCTAGTAGCACAAAGGTCTGTGAGCGTGTGCAGCACCAGGAGCTCCCATACCGTGGTGAGCAGGAGGGAAACTGGCCTAACCACTTGAGAGTAGGGCCTGCTTACTTCTAAAGTTGAACCTATAATATGATGCAGCCATTTTACTCCTCTCTACCCCAAAGGCATGAAAACACATGTCCACAAAAAGACTTGTGCAAGTGTGTTCACAGCAGCTCTATTCATAAGAGGCACAAACTGGACTCAACCCAAATGGCCAATGGCAGCAAAGAGAAACAAAGAGCGGTATCGCCTCACAATGGGGACTACTCACCATCTGATGAACAGACCACGAACGCGTGCAGCAACACGTACGCGTCTCAGAGTCACTGTGCTGAGTCAAAAAAGTCCGACACAAAGGACTACATACCCTCTGGATCCATTTACGTAAAATTGTAGACGTGGCAAAACTAATCAATGATGACAGAAGGTAGATAACTCACCAACCGATGCACTTTAAATGGTGTCTCATTGTACACAAATTATACCTTAGTAAAGTTGATTTTTTTAAAGCTTCACAGAACAGGGGCACCTGGGTGGCTCAGTTGGTTGAGCATCTAACTCTTGATTTCAGCTTGGGTCATGATCTCAGGGCCATGGGATCGAGCCTTGAGTTGGGCTCCCTGTTCAGCAAGGAGTCTGCTTGACATTCTCTCCCTCCCCCATTGCCCTTCCCACTGCGCTCGCGAGTGCACGCTCTCTCTCTAAAATAAATAAATAAGAAAATCTTAATAAAAAGGTTAAAAGCTGCACAGAACATTTTCTCACCTATCAGATGGGCACAAATCCCAAAGCTTGACAATACATTCATTCATTGTATTTGTGAACCTGTGGGAAAGCAGCCCTCTGGGTGGAAGCTAATGGGACACAAACAGCACCAGAGCCCTACGGAGGCAACCGGCACTCTCTGACAGAACTCCTCGTCTCGGATTCTGACCCAGCAGGCTGATTTTAGTCCGTCCTAGGGCTACAGCTCCACAAATACAACAGGATGTGATTCACTGGTGCATGGGTCGTTACAGGCAAAGACTGGCAACAGCCCGAGGGGCCGCCAACATGGGACCAGCTGGCTAAGCTGTTTGCTCACAGCCACATCAGGGGCTGCTGTGGCCCTAAAACACAGCGAGGAAGCTCAGTGAACAGTAGGGCGCCATTTCCAGGATCTCCTTAGTGAGGGAAAGAAAAATCCAAGTGTCTGTGGCAAGCCATCTTTGGTGTGAAATGGAAGAGAAAATAAGAACATCTTTACGTTCTTTCACAATTTTGCAAAAGTAAACACAGAGCTGATACACTGAAAATTAATTTTAATGGTTCCCTACAGTAGGTGGGTGGGATGGGGGTGAGGCTGTCTGAGCATCCCTTATAATTTGAGCATCAAGTCCATGTTTATATAGTCAAAAAATTAAAAAGAAAAGTAACTGAAAGCACAGCAAAAAAAACCAAGCCAAACAAAACAAAACAAAACAAAACAGATACACGGGACCTCATCGAAAGTAAATGTGCTCCAAAGGACACTAGTAGGACAGTGGAAAGACAACCCACAGAACAGGAGAAAATCTTTGCAACTCATACACCTGATAAGCAATTTGTGTGTAGACCATTTACAACAGTAGTGAAAAGACAACCTAATTTATGAACGGGCAAAGGAGCTGAGTAGATGTTTCTCCAAGAAGGACATGAATGGCTAAGAACAACATGAAAATATACCTGAACATCACTGGTCATTAAGAAAATGCAAATCAGAACCGTGGAGAGACACCACGTCGCACCCGTTAGGATGGCTCTGGTCAGAAAAGCAGAGACTCAGTTCTGGGGAGGATGCAGAACAGCCGGACCCCATGGATGCTGCTGGGCACGGACGCCACACCGTAGCCGCTGTGGCAAATGCTCTGGCCATTCCTCACAGAGTTAACCAGAGTGATCCTGTGGCCCAGCAATCCCACTGCTGGGTGTGTACCCAAGAGAACGGAAACCCACGTCCACACAAAAACTCGTATAGAAACGTTCACAGCATTATTTGTAAAAGTCAAAAAGTGGAAACAACGCAGATGTCTCCCAACTGATGAGAGGGAATGGGGTCTGTCTGGACAGCACGGATTCATTCGCCAAATGCACGCGTGCCCTCAGTCTTCTCCAGGGCCCGAGGACGGCGGTGTGACCATTTACCAAGTGGGCAACTGCAGCCAGAAGAAATGAGGTAAACTTGCCCAGGAGACCCAGCTAGAAAGGGTCACACTGAGGCTTTTCCACTTGATCTCACCACTTCCTTATTGTTCAACACAATTCCTTCTGAAACAAACCGATGAAGGACAACAGTCTCCGAACCTGCTTCCTGGCCCGACGCTCAGTTCCGCTGACACCCAATGAGTGGCCGCCCAGCCGCGCCGCACACATGGGGAACCATGCACCCACGCAGGCCGGCCTCCGGCCTGTCCTGGCTGCCACGGCCCCCCGCCTGCTGTCTTCTGACCCCCGTCGGGAGTTGTACCCTCACTCCTGCCCTGAGGCCTGTGCTGCCCCTGGCTGGCCCAGGGCCCGGCCCGCAGGGCCCCAGCCGCACCGCGGCAGCACGGAGTTGGGCCCAGCCAGAGGTGGCACTGCGGCACCTCAAGCCAGGGTGGGATGAGGACGACCCGGCCAGGGCGCTGCTCTGCAGCAGGAGGATCCTCCCACATCAGGACTCGCTAGAAGCCAGGCAGAACAGGCAGCGGGACCACACACCCCCAGAGAGCCCTATGGTTTCACTTTCTGCTCTCTCCACATGAGACAGACACATTTGAGAGGAGCCGTTCATCTTCCAATTCTAAACTTGGGTCCCCTCTCTGGACCGCACTGCCTGGAGCCTGCCACGAACTAAGGTTTTTCTTTTATAAACACGGTAATTACCCTGTGAATAGCATGATTATATTTGTGTGCATGTGTTAAAAGTGTTCATTTGTTAAATGTAAACATTTAAAATATACCACAGTTTCTGAAACCCAGTTTGGGCATTTCTTTATTTTTTAATATAAAAATGGAAATATCCTGATCTCTCTGGGCCTCTGAGCAGCCCTGCTCCCCATACCTCCTCTCTGGGATCCTTATAGGTATGTGTCTTTCTGCGGAAAGGTCAGAGAACAGAGAGGTCTAGGGGGTGGCCTTGGCTGGGGACCAGATGAGGACATCTGCCTGGATTTCCCCAGCAGAATTCCCAGCTGGATTGGGTCCACTTGGGAAAGAACAAAGTCGCCACCATGTTTCCAAATGTATCCCACTATAGCAATCCATGCATTCACTCATCTACAATCACTTATTCAAAAACAGGTTTACTGGGTAGGCACCACTAGGCTGGTGGGGCGGGGCATGGAGGGGGCTGTTCTCCATTTCTTGCCTGTCCAGTTGGTCAGTACCTTCCTTTAAACTATGGGAAATGGAGGGCATTAACCCCCATTTCGTCTGAGGGGCAGGAGTGTGGTAGTCTTTGAGCCCCTTCAGAGCATTTCCAAGGGACCATGGAACCAGCAGAGGAAGAGACTAGGAGGCACCCAGAAGATAGCCCCGAACAGATTTGGAAGGCAGCCAGCAGAGACATGCCCACCAGAGGGCCAAGCCAGGCAAGGCTCCCCAGAGCAGGGGCCCAATCAGAGCCGAGAACCAGACAGATGACAGAGATTATAGGGCTCCCATCGCCAGCAGACTGTGGACCTAACCTCAGTCCTTGACATCCTAGGTGAGGTTCAAGGACAGGAAGGGAGGGGAGGAGATGGCCTAGCAGGAGGAAGAAAGACGGGGGAGGAGCAGATGGCAGGCTGCAGGCCTGAGTTCAGCAAAGTCCCTCGCTCCACCCTGGGCATCCTGCAGATCTCTGCCACAGCTCTGCCACAAGACAGACACCTTGGTATCCTCAGGAGAGGGGAATGACTGTTTCCAGGGCCACTCGGTAGACTCTTGAGGCCCAGCAGAGAATAGGATCTGTTGTCCTCAGACATCATTGGCCCCTGGTTGCTCTCCCTGGGTCTCCACAGTCCTGGAGTGCTGTTCACACAGGGGGAGCGCAGTGCGATCCACACTGGTTTCTACACCCCCAGGTCCCCATGCACGGCCCTGCTGACCGCTCCAAGCTCACCTCCCACGACTCGTCGTTCACCTGCTTCCAGCCATCTGAGCTTGACAGCTCCTCCCTTCTGCAGGGCTCTTGCCCATACTTCCCCTGGGCATGGAAGACCCTTCCCAGGACCTCATTGCCTGGCTGGCTGGCTCCTGCCTGTGTGCAGCTGCTGTTTTCTCTTATCACCCATCTGAAACAGCCTCCCCTCATTCTCTGGTGCAAACAACCCATTTGGTTCCTTCAGCGCCCTACCATGATTTGTCACCATTCTAGACTGTGTATCTGCCTGACTTCCCGTGGGGATGTGAGCCGCCTGAAGGAAGGGCCAGGCTCAGTCCACTGCTGCACTCCAGGGTCTGGTACAGAGTCTGACCCAATACACAGCCTCTGAACAGTGACCCCAAACTGTCTGGTCTGTATACGATACCACAGTGGAGAAAAGAAAGGGCAATTTTTGGTGTGAACATACTACCCAAGAACCAAACAGTAGAGAAAAAGGTCCCTCAGTCCAGATGGTTGCTGGGGACTCTGGCAAGTCAAGCCCTGGCCCTCCAAACCCCAAAGGCAGGTGGGGCAAGCCTGTGGGTATCTCCTGGCAGGAGCTGGTGGGCTGAGCAGATACCAGAGCCGACTTTCCAAAGGGAGGCCTGGGCTCCAGACCACTGAGACCCTTATTCTCCTTCCTGGGGCCCACCATGAAGTCCCAAGCCAGGCCATGGCAATGCACAGTGGTGGACAATTCTTGCTTCTGGATTCTAAGGCCCCAGTGCAGGATGGGTGCTAGTCTGAAAGGATACTCTGTAGGTATCAGTTGGGGGGCCTTTCAGGCTAATCTGTGACCATGCCCAACCCAGGTCCATTCATGCAACATGGGCCTGGGGAGGGCTGCAGGAGGTGCCGCTGGGTAAAGACCCAGGTTCTGACTCCCCAGTTCCCAGATTCCCACCTGGAACTACATCACACATGGGGATGTGAGCCAACTCAGGAATAATCCTGTGCTCTCTCTCCCAGTAAGTCCAGAATTCGAGAGGATGAACTATGTGACCCAGCATCCATGTCTCTACCATGGGATCTGAAAACTTCCGATCCTTCTGCCCTTCTGCAAAGGCGGATGTAGCCGATGTGAACTGCTTAGGCCAGCTGGTATAAGCAGATGATGGCCATAACAGACAAACAAGGGAGAAGAGAAAGGGCAGAAAGTCTGCAGAAGGACGGTTAGAGCAGATAGCTAGGGCGGTCCCGGGGACTGACCACCCGCCCTGTAGGGGACTTCCCAGGCACCCTTGCAGGGGACCCTTGCTCTTGCTCCATCCACAGGCCTTTCCCACTCTCCTTCAGTGGAGATGAACCAATCCCTTCCCCACACCATCCACAGGGCTCTGCATGCCCTTTTCTTAATATAGGACTGCTCTGGTACCTTCCTTTTTAAAGATACCTGCTGACTTTTCCACCCTTGGGCCCCAAGCACTCACTACCTCCTCCAACCTGGCCTCTCCTGGGCACCTAATTTGGGAGAGGAATTATGACTCAGCCCCTCTTCTCACAGAACCCCAGCCCCAAACTCAGCCTCCCAGACACCAGGCAGCTGAGGGCTGGGGAAGGAAGTGGGATGGGGTAGCTTAAACTTTTGGGGAAATGTCCAGTGCTACAGTCTTCTGGTGGAGAACTTCCCCATCTCCACCCCTACATGTGCCAATTCACGGACCCAGCGTGCACTGCTTCATGACCGCACTGCAGCAGGGGTTCTAGCACAAGGGTTAGGTTTTACCGGAAAGAAACAGTTGTGGCCCAGGCAGCTGGCTAGATGCAAACAATGGCTTATACAAAGCACACTGGGTAGCCAGTGGTGAGGGATGACAAAGGAGAAAGGAAATGCTTCATGCTGGCGGCAAGATGGGGTGCCTCTCTCCCTACGGTGGGGTGGAGTGGGGAGGATGCCTCTGTCTGGCTACACAACTGATCAAAGGCAGAGGGAAGGGGCAGGGCTTGGGCCTGTGCACACATGCAGCTTGCATGCCACCTTCGTGGGGCCTCTGTCCCCAGTCCTCCCCCACAGCACCCCCAACTAAGATGCTCTGGGCTGCAACTGACAAGAGAGGGGTCTGAAAAAATGGCCTCTTGTTTCGGAACCTAGATCCAGCGAAAGAGACCAACACACCAGCCATGCACTCAGAGAAGTGCTGGGAAGGCGCTCAGTTCACTGGCTGAGGTACCAAGAACCCAGCTAACACCTGAAACTCACAGAGACAGGGATAGGATGCCCCGGAGAGGGGTCCCTGGGGGGGCTGTCATCTTAAAGGAAGCACGGGAGGTAGCAGTGGAGAACAGGCTGCTAAGAGCAGCTACTAGGCCTGAGGGAAGGAGAATAGAAAACAAAGTCAAGGCTCAGCTCCCCTCCATCTGGGGAGGTACAGAGCTCAGGTGAAAACACTCAGTGACAGGGAGGCTCCGTGACAGTCCACCTGAGGAAGGGCTGCTCATTTACACCTTCCCACCAGGGGCAGGGTGGGCCTCCAAGGCCAGAAGAGAAGGACAGGAGGCAGGCAGTGGAGAAGGTATGTTTCACGGGGGACAGTAGTTTCAAGCCATCCCCTGGGGCAGAAGAGAGAAAGTGGGACCCCTTTCCTTGCCCCCACACCAGGGCAGACTGGACCGGAGAGCTTGGCCCATGTACTGGATGAGTAGGAGGCACAGGCATTTAACATGTTTTCAAGCAAGTTCTAATAATATGAGAAAATCATCAGAGACATACACGTTAAAAGAGAAAATAAAACCATGTGCCCCAATCACATACACTTGAGGTTTTTTTTTAAAAAAAAAAAAAAAGGAGGAAAGAGCAAAACCAAACAATAACCTGCAAGTAATAGAGTCACGGGTGTCCCGTTTCTCCTTTACCTTACATGTTTTCACAAAGCTCACAAGGCACTTTCCCGACCAGAAGAAGAGGTGGCCTGCAGAGTGGGCCGCTGTGCCCCGAGGGCCCCTTGGGGTGAGCATGCTGGCTGCTGAAGTGCCCAGAACTGTAAGAAACCTCGGGCCAGGGAGGAGAGGCTGCCATCTTAACCATGGACTCCGTGGTGAAGCTTCCACGGGAGACCCTGAATTCCCAGCCCCCAGCACTGGCTGCGGAACATCTCCCCTTACGATTAGTCTGGAAAACGGGGCTCGTAGCCCTGCCTTATTTAGCGCCCTCCCTCTGGACGTGTCCTTAAAGGAGCACCAAGATCTGCAAGCTCCAAGGATTGTTTATTGCCTAAGGCCAAGGGTGCGACTGAGGCCTGAGAGGGGTCAGTCGAGTCCAAGGACCGGCAGGACTGGCGGGGAGCAGCCTGGTTTTTGGGCTCTCAACTCCTCATTACCAAGTGACATTCAAAGGCAAAGCCTCCAAAATAGCATCAGCAGCCCCAGAGAATGACTAACAACAGGGTGTGTGTGGCGTGTTTCAGCCTCTCTACTTAGTCTGGGGAGTAGTGCAGATTTATTTTGGGGACAGAGAGAAGGAAGGGGACATGTGGGAGAAGGGCGGCCGGGCCCCAGGCTTGTTTGCTTTCTTCCCAGCTTCAAAACACATTTTTCAAATTAGGTGGTAAGAATACAGGGCAATTTCTGTGGCACCAACATACTTTCTTTCAAGATATGATTTATATGTTTGGCCCACATTTTAAATGAAATGGTTATTGAGATAAATGGCCGTGCTGGAGGCTGCAAAGTGGTTTCCATTATGTAGTTCTTCTTTTCAGTTCCTTAGAGAACTTTCTGAAAAGTGCCCCTGTAAAAAGACGACACTTTAGCATCTTTGTTCTCTACCTCAAAGGGCTTTTGGGGTCAACATTGGAGAGACAGTAAAGGGAAGGGAAAAAATAAATGTTTAAGAACTCAGAGCTCTAGAGCGAGATGAAACAGACTGTACCTGGCAAGAGATAATTTTGAAACTTTATAAATGCTAAGGCAGGTGACCTGGAATATCACGAGAGGGCCCTGATTCAGTCCCCGGCAGACGTTCGAGAAAATGGCTGGTATCCCTGCACGGAGTCATGAAGGCATGGCCTCCATGCGATGAGACAGACACTGGCCCTGACCTTGTACAAAGCTGCAGAAATCAGACAGTGCGGCACTGAAGTAAGGACAGAAAAAGAATGAGCAGGGAGAGACCCACACATATACTGGGTCAACGGACTCTCAACAAAGGTGCCGTGGTAATTGAATGAGGAAAGGAGACTCTTCTCAACAAACGGCGCTGGCATAATTAGATACCCACATGGAGAAAAACAAACCTTGACCTTTACTTCAAACCATACACAGAAATTAACCTGAAATGACTGATACACGGACATATATGTAAAAGTATAAAATAAAAAATTAATGAGACACCGGGGCAGGCAGAGAATGCTTAAGATACTAAAAGTATGAAACATAAAATAAAAACTTAAGAAACTCGACTTTGTAAAAAACCCGAACTTTTTCTTTCTTAAAGACAAGAAGAAAATGAAAAGGCAAGCCAAAGATATGATGGAAAAAATATATGTAGTACCTATACCTGGCGAAGAACCCATGTCCAGGAAATAAAAAGAACTCTTACAACGCAGTAATAATAAGATAATCTGCAGAAACGGTGGCAAAAGATTTGAAAGAAATGTCATGAAAAGAAGACACACAGATGGCAAATGAGTACATGAAAAGACGTTCAGCATCCATTGTCATCAGAGGACGGCAAGAAAACACCCACAAGCTACCACCACCTACCCAGCTAACTAGCTGAAATGAAAGACTGCCAGCTCTAAGTGCCGACCAGGAGGCAAGCAACTGGAACTCTCAAATGCTGCTGGTGGGAACAGCAAATGGTACGGCCACGTTAAAACCAGTGTGATAGTTTAAGAGATTAAACCTATACTTACAACAAAACCCAGCAATTCTAGTCCTAGGTAATCACTTGACAGCAATGAAAAGATGCGGTCCACACAAAGACTGGTACATAAACACACACTGGAGCTGCATTTGGAACAGTCCCAAACAGGACACAATCCAAATACTCAACAATGAGTGAGTGAACAAGTGTGGTATATTCACAAATTAGGATACTCTTCAGCGGTAAAAACAACTGAGACGTATCACAACACGGATGGGTCTCAACAATATCACATTGAGCAAAAGAAGCCAGACAAAAGAAGACTTGGCATATGATTCAAAAAAATAATCCTAAAATTTGAATGGAAACACAAAAGACCCCAAACAGCCAAAGCAATTATACGGAAGAACAGAACTAGAGACATCACACGTCCTGACCTCAAACTGCATTGCAAAGCTACAATAATTACAACAGAATGGTACTGGTATAAAAATAGATACCCAGACCAACAGAAAAGAATTGAGAGCCCAGAAATAAATCCACACTCTGACGGTCAACTAATGTTTGACAAGGGGGCCAAGAACACTTAATGGGGAAAAGGTAGTATCTTCAACAAATGGGCACTGAGAAAATCAAATAATCACCTGCAAAACAATGAAGCCGACCCCTACTTTACAGCATTCACAAACAATAACTTGAAGTTATTGTTAACTTCAAGACTTACTGTTAACTTAAAGACTTAAACACAAGACCTCTTGCTGTGCAACTCCTACAAGAAAACACAGGAAAGAAGCTCCTTGATGCTGGTCTTGGCAATGATTTTTTGAGCTGTTGACACCAAAAGTACAAAAGCAACAAAACCAAAACTCATCAAGTGAGACTATGCCATACTAAAAAGCTTCTGCACAGCAAACCAACCGAGACAACAGTATAAACCAACAACAAGAACAAAAACCCATAAAATGAGAGGGTAACCTATGGAATGGGAGAAAGTATTTGCAAACCACGTATCAGATAAGAGATTAGTATCCAAAATACATAAAGAACTCCTACAACTCAGTAACAATAAACTGAACAATCTGATGACAAAATGGACAGAGGAACTGAATAGACATTTTTCCAAAGAAGACACCCGAATGGCCACCAGGTACACGAAAAGGTGCTGGACATCATTAACTGTAAGGTAAATGCAAACTGAAACTACAATAAGATACCACCTCATATCTGTTAGGATGACAGTCAAGAAGCTAAGAGATGTTTCCGAGAGGTATGGAGAAAGGCAACACTTACACACTGCTGGTGAGAACGCAAGCTGGGGCAGCCACCATGGAGACAATATGAAGACTCCTTTAAAAATTAAAAATAGAGCTACCATGTGATGCAGCCATTCCACTGCTGGGTATGATATTGAAGAGACTGATGGACCCACCCCCACGCCGCCTGCAACATCACTCCCAATAGCCAAGCTGCGGAAGCAACCTAAATGTCCATCAACAGCTGGATGGATCAATCGAATTATTATTCAGCCAAGAGAAAGAAGGAAATCCTGCCAGCCAGGACAACATGGATGGACCCTGAGGGCTTTATTCTAAGTGAGATAAGTTGGAGAAAGACAAATGCGTATGTTCCTCTGATATGTGGAATCTAAAAAAAGCCCAACTCATAAAGAGAGAGTAGAAAGGTAGCTACCAGAGGATTGGGGGTGAGGAAACTGGGGAGTTGTGGTTTAAGGGTACCAACTTGCAATCAGTAGATGAATGAATGAGTCCTGGAGATTGAATGCAACAGCACAGTGATTATAGTCAACAATACTATGCTATATACTTCAAGGCTGCTAAGAGACTAGATCTTAACTTTTCCCACCATGAGAAAGAAGCAGCTGTAACTTGGTAGAGGCCAACACTAAGGTGGTACTTACTGCCATATAACAAAGTATCAAATTAACATTGCACATGTTAGACTCATTACAGTGTGCTATGTCAATTATATCTTGACAAAAATAAATAAAAAAAAAATAAAAGATAAAAGAAAAAATATGGTTCCATTTGTACGGAACCCTAGAAAATACAATGGAATCTATAATGACAGAAAGCAGACCCTTGGTTGTGGGCTGGATGTGATCTGACTGTGAAGGGCCCCAGGGAAATCTTTACCTTCTGGGGTGATAGAAATTGTCCCTATTTGTGGTGGTGCAATGTTGTGTATAAGATGTGTGTAAAGGTGTGTGTAAAAGTGTGTGAAGATGTGTGTAAGGCTGTCAAAACCCATAGAAATGTATACTTTTACATACATTTTATTGTAGTGAATTACAATAAATAATTATAAGGAATATGATCTTTTAAAAATTCAGCAAAAAAAAAAAAAGACAGAAAAGAAACACAGCTAAAAGGGGCAGTTCACAGAATATAAATACATATTTATAATAGTTCCCCAAAACAGAAAAGAGTAATACTGTCCTTTCCAAAACGGCAGAGGGTTGGCAATCCTAAAGGGGAACCCCATTTCTACCCTTTCAGTTTCCCAGACATTTTACCTAGAAGAGACTGCTTCCCAGTCTCTTAAGGGGGAACAGAATCATTACAATCCAGTGTTTCTTGCTTCTTCAGCTAAATGGCACGCCTTCTTGCATCGTGCATCCTGCTTGGGATTCTCTTTTAGTTGCCAAGCAACATTAAATCGCTTAGCCCAGGAGCTAAGAGCTCTGCCTCTGAAGTCAGACTTCCTGGATGGTGTTCCTGCTCTGCCACTTGCTAGCTCTGTGACCTTGGGCAACTTGCTTAATCTCTCTGTGCCTGTTTTTCTCATCTTAAAAACAAAGCGCAGCACGTTGTGATGAGCACTGGGTGTTATCACAACCAATGAATCGTTGAACACTACATCAAAACCAATGATGTATATATGTTGGCTAATTGAACATAATAATAATGATGATGATGATGATGATTTTGACAATAATAAGATGACAACAATGACCACAAAGCCCAAACTGTACCTCCCTTATAGGGTTGTGATAATTAAACGGAATATAAAGTGCTCAGAAGAGTGCCTGACAGGGTACACACGTGCCTTTGTGCTGTTATTTGTTTAAAATTGCTAAGAACACAACTTTTAAACCTGAAGCAAAAAAAAAATCCTTGTTCATATCATTAACATTTTTTGAGAAGCTTTTGGAAGTTGTGGGTAATCAATCTCCTATAATACCCTAAAAAAAGCTCTCCATGCTGAAAATAACACGGAGCTATTTCCTCTTTTTTTGTTGTCCCCTCAGGATGAGGATGTCTTAGATGTTTTTCACTCACTCACTCACTTGGGCACAAGAATTATTAAGTGCTGATTCTGCGTTATATTGAAATAGGACTCAGAGAGAGCAGATGACTTGCTTAGGGTCATACAGCCAGGAAAGAGCAGAGCTACGATTCAAACCCAGGTCTGTGCTTCCATGCCTTGTGTTCTCTTCTCCACTGCACCTTCTGGCAAAGTCAGGCACTCTTCTGAGCACTTTATATTCTGAGCACTGGTCTATTTTGAGGCTCCATGGGGGTGTTTGACCAAGAGAACTGTACCCTGAAGGGCTGGCAGCTGTATGAAACTGCCTGTGCTGGCCTTCAGAAAGGCCTTCCTGAAATGGCCGCAGGTCACCTCGGAGGGGGCAGCATCACCCAGCCCATCCCCTAGGCTTTCCATTATCACGAATCCTGACACAACACCCATGCTCTATAGGACACTGGGGCTCTAGAATTGCCAAGTCCTTACCTGAGGCTCCCATGAAACTCACGGACGTCAGTCGCCCGGGCTGCATGTTTCTCCGAGCTAGAAGGACCATAAAGGCAGTGTGAAGTCACACACAAGGACCTACTGGGCTTCCCAGGCCCGGTACCGTTCCCGGACCCCTGCGATGTACAGGAAGTGGCTTGGCTCAGTGACATGGGGTATGAAGGAAACAGCACAAGACCGCTGGCAAGGTTCTACTACTTTCTAGCTCTGCAATCTTAGGCAAGGAGACTTAATCTCTGAGACTCAGTTTCTATCATTGAACTCACAAAGGTCACCAAGGATAAATGAAATAATGACTGGAAAGCACTAACCCGGAACCTGGCACTGAGCAGGTCCTTAGGAAATGTGCAAGGCATCTGGTCCAACTGCGTGAGCCTGCAGGAGCGAAAAGCAGAGTGGGGAGTGAAAACACCTCCTGGCTACTGATTAAGGGCTTTGTAACGGAGATTTGGTTTGTTTTATAACTCCCCTTTTCTGCTACATCCAGATCCTTGAGGGAAAATGGGGCCTGAGTGGTCAGGAGGAAAAACAGAGCTCTTCATACGGAGGGGTACCCATCCCTTCAACCATGCGTCCATTCAACAAACATTTATGGGACGGCTGCTGTGTAGCAGGGACTATGCTAGGTGCTGGGTGTTAAGTAGCTGATCAGGACAGAGAAGGAAGGCCCTCAGTCCTGGGGGTTCCTGCTTGTGTGAAGCCCACATTCTAGTGCAGGCAAACAAGAGACGAACACATAACCAGATCTAAGAAAATAGCTCCAAGACATTTAAGTACCATGAAGGAAAAAAAAACACAGAGTGAGATGTGGAAAAACAGAGGAGCACTGAGTTTAGATAGGGATTTTGAGTAGAGCCTCTTGGAGGTGACATTTCAGCTGAGATCTGAAGGTGAGAAGGAGCCAGCCCATCAAAGGGCAGAGTGAGGGTGGCTGTAGGTGGAGGAAAGAGCAGGAGCAAGACCTGCAACCGGAGAGGGCGAGGCTGACAGAGGAACACAAGGAGGACAGACTTCCTTCACACGGTCCACAGTGAAGGGTCTGGGTTTCTTCTAAACCACTGAACTCAGGCAAGAAGTGACATGATCATGGACAGTGCCAGAGTGCATATCTGCAGTATATCTTGGAGGGATAATCAGCATATTCATAAATATCGAAGATCAGAATCCTAAAACAACAGAGCTGGAGACGATCTTACATGTGTCAGGTTCAGCTCCTGGTATTACAGAAGGTGAAAGGACATGGGCTATAAGCAAGGTCATAGATGGAGCTAGGTCTAGAACCCTAAACTACCAGGGTGATCCCTGGCTCTCCTAGGTCAGAGCTATGGGCTCGGGATAGGTCCATGCCTGTGAAAACAGAAGCAAGAGGGTCCCCTCTCCATGGACACCCCCTTTTGGAGTGCACACACACAGAGGTTTACTCTGAAAACAAGGGCAGCGACCTCCATGGAACACAAACATCCTCCCTAGGTGTGTGTGAAACTCGGCACTTTTCTTGGGAAATGGAAGTTTTGGCTTTCTTCCTCTGCAGTCCCAGAGAAGGTCCTGGGAAGGCACTGACCTGCTCTGTAATCCAGGCTCCACGGGTAGGATGGAACAAAAGGAGTCTGTGATGATGGTCACCACTGATGCAACGTGGTGGGCACACTTTCTTGAGCCCACATGGGGTTCTCTCCTCATAAGCCCCAGCTCAGGGCTAATGAGGAGATGGCCATACTCCCTAAGAGCAGTCCTTAAAGACAGTTCTTTCGCTCCCTAATTTGTCCCTAATGAGCTCTTTCAAACCCACCAGAAGGCTCTCAGTTCTGCTCCAGTCCTGCTCCCGTGGGCCCTTGGGGGAGGCAGTCCTTCCAAACTCCCCCTACTGGCTTGGCTGGCTCTGACCTACTCAGCAGAGAGGGGAAATCTCGCTATCCCACTGGCCTGTCTTGAGGCTCTGTCCCTCTTGAACCCGAGAATGCAGGTCCAGCCCATGGCCAGGCTTGGCGGCCAGGCCTGAGAGTGGTTTGGCAGGGGACTCTGCTCATCCATATGGAACCACTTTTTCCCCTCTGAAGATGATAAGCTTTGGGGCTCATTTTTTGTGGGCTCAGCAAAAATTCTTAAAAAAGGACTGATGTGTTTCACTATGAGAGTGAGGATACAAGCCTAGCAGGAGCCCTGGTCCAGGGGAGTTCCAAAGTACTCTGGAAGGCATGACAGAGCACACAGCTCTTCCTGGAGGCAAAGCCCAGCCTCATCCCGGACTCCCCCAACCTCTGTGCCAAAGAGCCTGGACCTGGATATTCGAAAACTCCGAAGAGGGGGCTTGGACCTCAAATGCCATATCCACCTGAAGAGCTGGGTTCATAGCAGTCATCTCAGTCTGGCCCGAGGGCCTCCAATCAAGGCCACTGTCCTATCATCACCTCCCCACACCTACAAAAGGAGGTTTGCGCTGAACCTCCTCTTGTTTGGCACATGCTCCTCCACCTGCTCTGGGAGGGGCCAATGCAGGAGACTTCCAGGCTGACAGAAGCTGGGGGTCCATGCTAGGGTCTTGGGCATAGTACTAGGTATCACTAGGGACACAAAGATGGTTAAGATGAGATGCCCCCCATGCCCCATCCCTGACCCAGCAGCTTGCAATCTTCCCAGGAAAATGATATGCACCTTGGATTACACTACACAGGATTTCGGATAGATGGGCCCAGGGGATTGTTCTGAGCCTGACGGAGCAGACGGCTAGAAGCTAAGCTGAGGCTCTGCATGGGATGGTATGGGTTTAGAACCCAAAGGATGGAACAATACAGAAGGAATTCCTGAGAGGGAGGACTCCAAGCAAGGCAGTCAAGGAAGAAACCATTTGGCCCTTTACAGAGGAGGAGGTGATCAACAAGTGAATAAGGGTATGAATTGAAAGCAGAGCTGGACAACACAGGAAAACAAAGGCACTGGGTGAGGAGGTTTAGGAAGAGGACTGAAGGTCAGCTGAGGTGGAGATCACCGTCAGGAAGTAAGGCAAGCAAGGCTTCTGGGGCAGGGGTCCAAACCAGGGAGAAGTGTCTGGGCTACTGGTTGGGTAAGGCCTGCTGAGGCTAGGGCAAGGTTGCTTGAGCTGAGCCACTGTGGGGTGAGAGGGACACTACAGAGGTCCCAAGGCAGCCAGGTACGTGCTAGCCGGCAGTGACTGGGGCTCTGTCCCCCCAGGTGCTGAGCAACACAGGAGACAGAGCCAGGTGAGAGCAGCTTCCCGCTGTGGGTTAAAGAACATCTGCTTCTGAGAGGTGATGACCCACTGGACACGGCTGGGTCGTTTAGGGCTTGACCATGGGCCTGCTAACAAAGCGTTGCAGCAGCTCCCTTAAGGACAGCAAATAGGAAAGCACAGTGTGCAGTCCCTGCCTGGCAGCACGTAGCCACCCAGCATGAAGGACAGTCATTCAGGAAGGGCTCCGCTGCCTTCCAAACTGCCTAGGCTTTGGGCAGAGGCCTTCTCCTCCGTGCGAGTGTCCAGCCCATGGGGCAACACAGGCCCTCTGTTCCAAGACAAAAAGCATGCTGAAGTGACACCAACCATGTCTTTCTTTACCTTGGCAATCTCATGCCCACACCTAAATATAGATGCTTGTGCGGAATATCTGCCTGCTGCCGCGGAATTGGTAAAGTCCAACTTACAGCAGAAGGGCCCAGTGTTAAGACTCTAGAAGCTTTTCACTGTGTGTTGTTAGAATCCCAAGTTCCTTTTTGTTCAGACTGAACATCCTCAGCTACAGGTGAAGAGGACACACAGCCCCGCAGAAGGGGACAACCATGCCTGCAGGTTAGACACGCAGATTTTCACTAGGAGGGAGGAGAAGACGCGGAGCCCAAGGGCCTCAGCCTGAGGTTATCCTCTCTGGTCAGTACTTTTCCAGCCCAGATTGCTCAGAAATACCGTAATTCTCAAGTTTTCCTTTGTGGCTACACATTTCTGATGGTGGGAAACCTGGACCTTAAGATACAATGCAAGTTTTTAAAATTGCCATAACTTGAAAGAACTTAAAATTTTAAGAGCAGAAAAGAAGCATAGTTCAATTTTTCTTCATAAATACATTCTTGGGGCGCCTGGGTGGCTCAGTTGGTTAAGTGTCTGTTTTCACCTCCTGTCATGATCCCAGCCAGGGTTCTGGGATCAAGAAGCCCCTGCTCAGTGGGGAGTCTGCTTCTCCCTCTTCCTCTGCCCTTCCCCCTGTTTCTGCTTGCTCTCTCACTCTCTCTCAAATAAATGAAATCTTAAAAAAAAAATACATTAAAAAAATCCACTTTATAAACAATTCAGTGTTTCCTGCTTCTAGTTTCTTTTTTTTTTTTTTTTCTTATTTTTTTTTTAGTTTGTTGATAAACACCAGGCACGAAGTCCAGAAGGCTGCATTTTGGTTAACAAAGAACAAAGGAACAACTGTGGCTTCAAAAACTAAAATCTTTGAAGAATCAGCTCCGTGTCTTCCTTCCCATCTTTCTCCGAAAATAATTTTTAATGACAGTTTCAGTCGTTTTAGAAAAGAGTTTCTGCTTCAATGTATTTATGCAAAGGGTGACTATTTTCACAGAATGGGGCTCTTCTCAGTGGTCCCACACTACCCTGAGAAGGAGG
Organism: Enhydra lutris kenyoni; assembly: GCF_002288905.1. Taxonomy (NCBI): domain Eukaryota; kingdom Metazoa; phylum Chordata; class Mammalia; order Carnivora; family Mustelidae; genus Enhydra; species Enhydra lutris. Next base: position 42,237,728 of record NW_019154094.1, on the reverse strand, counting down.
TAAATGAAAGTTCACACTGGGAGCAGCATCAAACCCAAGCAGAAGAATAACACAAAGCAAACTCGTGTATGGGCCTAGCTTTTTAAAATCACACTTAAAAATCACTTTATCTTTCTTAATAAATTACTGCAAGCTGAACTAGGAAAAAAGTCACTCCAGAGGAGGTTTACAATATAAATAACCGCTAAGAGATCATTTTCTTTGTTTTCGTTGGCACGGGTCTTGCTGAGTTTAAATGCACATGCACCATGATGATGAAAGGAGCATGGAGAGTAGGGCTGGGGGACAACAGCCCAGTGTGGCCACCAGAGAGAGACCACTCCAGGCAGATCATGGCCCCAGGCGTCCCTGGGGTCTGGGGGGCTTGAGGTCAGGGACTCTGGGTGCAGAGCACTAAGCCCACACTCTCCCTCTACTCTGCACAAAGGCACCCCTCTAGGCTGTTCCTATCTTGGGGCCCTTCCTCCAGCCCTCCCCTCTCAGGCTGGACTTGCTCCTCTTTTCCACCCTTCTGGGAAACCCTCCAGCTTAGCACTTGGGTACCCAGATTGTAGAAGCCAATTCCAACACCAGGGGAGAGGGGATGGCATACAGACAAATGAATAAAACTCAGGGCCTCTGTCAGAACACTTTTACTCTATTAACAACAAAGCTTGTTCTTCCTGCCTGCTGGGCACGACGGTAAAACACCACTCTTATGTTACCTAGATCCATCCTCAGCCCACAGGGAGATGGTGTGACTGCTCACTTGGGGAGCAGAGGAGAGAGAGGAGAGAGGCCTGTGTTCTCCGCTACCCATTCCATCTCCCTCTCTGTACCTCCGACTCATCCTCCCAGGCCCAGCCCTCTGTCCTCTTCCTCTCCTGGGGGTCCAGCACAGGGCACCTCTGGTTTACTCATTGCAGAAGACATGCTCCAGGCCAGGGGCTGCATCTCCGTGGCATACCTGCAGCTCTCACACAGGGCTAGTAACGGCTCAGTAATCATAAACCAGACATACAGCAGCAAGTCGGCGTCAGCGAATGCTTGTGGAATGAAGGCATAAAAGAACGGACCACACTGTGTCAATTCTCTCCTTACCATTTTGCTTCTCAAGCTCCCTGAGGGTAGGAACCCCGCCCCACCCCTCACCAACCCCACCACACCAGCGCCTACAGGCCTGCATGCTGCCCAGCACAGGAGGCTCAGGGATGCACTTGTCTGTCTGCAGGCGTGACATGCCATCTTGCCCTAAGTCTTAATAAGTTGTCGCTTCCTACATGATGATTCTGGGGAAAATCAAATAATTGAATGTGATGATTAAATTAAACTGATTGACTGAATAATGCCAGCAAAGTGTTTGGAAGAGTGCTTGGCATACAACAGGCACTCAATACATGTTAGGTGCTGTTATTAGTATTCTTATCAGGTCTAGTTTTGGCTATTTAAGAAGCTTCAAAATGCTGTGCTGTCATGGTGAAGTTTAGTGAAAGCTGACACACAAACTTGTAGACCATGTGACTATTGCTTGGGCTTAAGGAGGATTACAAAAGGGTGACATGCTCAGTGCCATCCAGCAAAGGCCTGGTGCAAGGAGGTGGGGTGTTCCTGTGAGGAAGGTATTTGCCTCACCATGCAGGTCGCACACACAGGCTGAGATGTAAGTAAGTGCCAAGCATGAAGTGAGGGGAGGTCCCCTCCGGTCCCCAAATTCCTCCCACCTCTCAGGCAGGACAGCAGGCCTAGGTTCCCAACCTCACGCTCTTCCTCCTCGCTTCCCCCCAGGACCCTAGCATTGGCTGGGGACCATGCACAGCCCCTGCACCCTGAGTGCCAGGTCCAGATTGGAACAGCCGGGTTTTAGTCTTGACTGTGACCCACTAGCTGAGAGCACGGGGCTGAGGGAGGTGAAGCTGGTTCTAAGGAACTCCACGCTCCCCGGCGGGGAGGGTCCACCACAGGGAGGAAGGCATCCTCATTTTAAAAAATAAAACAAGGGAAGCAAGAGCAAAAATAAACTATTGGGACTTCATCAAGACCAAAAGCTTTTGCACAGCAAAGGAAACAGTTAACAAAACCAAAAGACAACTGATGGAATGGGAGAAGATATTTGCAAACAACATATCAGATAGAGGGCTAGTATCCAAAATCTATAAAGAACTTATCAAACTCAACACCCAAAGAACAAATAATCCAATCAAGAAATGGGCAGAAGACATGAACAGACATTTCTGCAAAGAAGACATCCAGATGGCCAACAGACACAAGAAAAAGTGCTCCACATCACTCGGCATCAGGGAAATACAAATCAAAACCACAGTGAGATCCTACCTCACACCAGTCAGAATGGCTAAAACTAACAAGTCAGGAAATGACAGATGCTGACGAGGATGCAGAGAAAAGGGAACCCTCTTACACTGTTGGTGGGAATGCAAGTTGGTGCAGCCACTCTGGAAAACAGCATGGAGGTTCCTCAAAAAGTTGAAAATAGAGCTACCCTATGACTCAGTAATCGCACTACTGGGTATTTACCCTAAAGATACAAATGTAGTGATCCGAAGGGGCACGTGCACCCGAATGTTTATAGCAGCAATGTCCACAATAGCCAAACTATAGAGAGAACCTACATGTCTACCAACAGATGAATGGATAATGAAGATATGGTATATATACACAATGGAATACTATGCAGCCATCAAAAGAAATGAAATCTTGCCATTTGCGACGATGTGGATGGAACTAGAGGATATTAGGCTTAGCGAAGTAAGTCAATCGCAGAAAGACAATTATCATATGATATCCCTGATATGAGGAAGTTGAGAGGCAACGTGGGGGCTTTAGGGGGTAGGAAAGGAATAAACGAAACAAGATGGGATCAGGAGGGAGACAAACCATAAAAGACTCTTAATCTCACAAAACAAACTGAGGGTTGCCAGGGGGAGGGAGGTAGGGAGAGGGTGGTTGGGTTATGGACATTGGGGAGGGTATGTGCTATGGTGAGTGCTGTGAAGTATAAACCTGGCGATTCACAGACCTGTACCCTTGGGGCTAATAATACATTATATGTTAATAAAAAAATTTTTAAAAAATAAAGAATAAAACAAATGAGTTACTAGTCGTCACTAAAGAGAACCGGAGAGAGAACAATTATGACTAAATGGAGGTCACCGATGGATGGGGAGTCAGGAAGGCAAAGGAGGGGGCACATTTCATGATGCGGTCTAGGTTGGGTACTAGTTGGAAAGAATTTGATTTTTCTGGCCTGTTTTCAACTAGAGCAAATCATTACTTCCCAATGCAGCATCCAAGTTTCTCAGAAAACCAACTAAAGCCATTCTTCTGGAAGTAACTTCTGGGAAGGCATAACGCAGGTCACTGTGTCTCTTTAAATTCAAAAGGTTGCACTTCCTTCAAAGTTTATCTTAGTGTGTTCAACACATCGGCTGGCAACGTGCTCAACAGAAGGAAGTCCACACACGCACACACACACACCCAGGAGCGTTGCTGTGGAGAACGTGTTGCTGCTTGCGAGGCCTTGCTCGCCTTGTGAGTGGCTCTGACAACTGGATGAACTGTTCAGAGCAGACAGTTTGTTTAGTCATGTCTGCTGAGGTGGGAAGAATGTTACATACAGCACATCTGTGCTGGCTCTCTCCGCATGGGCCGTGCGGTCCTCAGGCCTGCCTCTAACCACCCCCCATCTCCCCAGCCAGAGCAAGAGGTAGAGCCACAAATGCCAAGGACACACCTTCTCCACCACTTTCAAATTAAAAAGGAGCAAGTACGAGAAAAGGCTGCAGGCTCCTCCTCTCGCATCAGCCATAGTGAGGGTAAGAACAGGGCAAAGAGCAGCGGAGAGAGCTGGTGTCTGAAGGTGACAATGTCACAGAGCCACCTCTGCCCCAGTGTTCTCATGGGGAAATACAAACTCCTTACCCAGGCTGGCTTTTCATTGTCCCAGAAGATGACCCTCTTCCTTCCACCTGGTTCACATGCCCTCTTGCCTAGCTATGCTGGATGGTTCCCACTGTCACCCGGATGTACCATTCTCTGCTTTCAAGGCAGTATTTTTCTCACCACAATGTCCCCCAGGCCCACCTCTGCAGTTCCTATCTGTTTTGCAAAAAGCCTTCTCCCACCGCTCTTGCCCCTACATCTGATGGTTTATGTAGTTATGAGAGTTCAACAACATTCTATGTATGACTTCTCTTGTGTCCTTGATTTCTGACCTCATTCTTGCAATGTTGCTTTTAAATTTTATCAAAAAGAAACAACAGATCTGAAATGGAGTCACTTCCACTAAGCCCCACATCAGCAAACTAAGACTTCATACCCAACTTAAGTGCAGTTACAACCTCCCTCTAAATGGGACCTTTAACCAGTCAACATGGAGAACCCTGGTTAGCACGCAGAGGTAATCTGCTGATGGGCCCCTTTTTGTTCCCCTGAAGAGGGAATTCTTGCCTAGAACAATGTATTTTTTGCTAATAATTTCCTTTTTTCCATTTCCTCTCTGCTTTTAAAAACCTTTCCTTTTTTGCAATTCAATACAGAGGCTGCCTGATTCATAAATCACTCAATAAAGCCAATCAGATCTTTAAAATATACTCAGTTGAATTTCTGTTATTTAACATTTTTCTATGTGCACTTTGTATTGCCCCTCGTACTGGACTTGATGTTACACTATGATGTCAGAGACAAGCCTTCTGTACTATAGTCTTCTCCAGGACTCTGCTGGTGAATAGCACAAAGGAGGTACACAGCCATCTTACTCAGTAGATATTAGTGATAATAAATGACTAACTCTAAACTCCTGGAAGGCAGGAGAGGTGACTTATGCTTCTGTAAGGTACGCGCCATTGAAACTTGGATATACCCGGACACATCAGCAGGGGCTGCCACTTGCTGATTTAACAGCAGTGTCAATAGATATGGGGTGAATGAAGTCAACATTCTTATGGGCTGAAAACAGGATTCAATATAGACACAAGACACTATCTTGTGAAATTAGAAAAGTAAACAGAACCTTTCTTCATTAAAGTATTTATTTACTTTGCTGCATATATTCCATGGTCCCCCAAATGAGAAGGTGATAGCAAGCCCACAACTGAAGTAGAAATGAATGCACTGGTGGCCTTCAAGCAACAGGCAAAGTGGGGAAGATTGAATGATTCATGCAGATAGGCACAGAAACAGAATATGTACCAAATCACTTCCTATTGCATTTCTGCATAGATATGGATGAGAAATCCCAAAGCAGGAAGGCAGTGTACTGTTTCCAATGCAGTTAAAGTCCTTTCTAGGACATAAGTTTCTCAAACTTTGATATGTTTGCTTCCTAAATAAACTCTGTGGGGTCCTACACTCTAACAATTGCGCATACAAATATGAATGCCTGTGTTCCTTCCCACCCAGTCCTGGTACACACTGATAAATGTGAGATGTCTGTATAACATGAAAAATAATCCACTGTCATCGATACCCCAGGAGTTCCCAGGAATGCAAATTCTTAACTACAGGAGATAGTTATTCAGGGACAGGTGGAGGAGAATGAGAGTGTCTCAGGAATGCTAAGATAGCTCAACATAAAAAAAAAAAAAAATCTAGTATCTTAGTATACCACATTTCTCATTTTTATAAGAGGATAAAAAATGTAAACATCTTAGTAGATCAGGAAAAGCTAACATCCACTCACAATTTTAGCAAAACGACAAATCTGTAACAAAAGGAAGCTTCCTTAATCTAATAAAACCTACAGTACATATCATGGAAAATGGTAAAACTTGAAAAGCATTCTAAGTAAAGTCAGGAACAATTCAAGGAAATCTGCTGTTAGTGCTTTGATTCAACATTATTTTGGCAGCCTTAGCAAATGAAATAAAACAAGAAAAAGCAAGGAGGTATACAAATTGAAGAAGAAGAGCCCAAACTACTGTTAGTTGAAAAAAGGTACAACAGTCTGTGTGGAGAATCTGAAAGGAATTTCAGGAGTGCCTCGCTGGCTCTGGTAGAGACTGCAACTCTTGATCTCGGGGTTCTGAGTTTGAGCCCCATGATGGGTATAGGGATTACTTAAAAAAAATAAACCATTTAAAAATAAATAGTAAATAATAAAAGGATTTTCAGACAAACTGTGAAAACTAATGAGATAGGTCAACAGTGTTGTTGGACATATAAGCAACATACAACAACCAACAGTTTTGCTATATGCCAATAAATATCAATTTCAAAAATGTAACAGAAGGAATCAGGACATTATTTAAAAATCTCATTGTTTATAAGTTGGAAGTTTAAAAACAAAGTCAAACAAAGTATGGTTCAAGGTTACAGAATCTTACTCTCTGCCTATGAATTTGGAAAAAAAGAGCGGCAATAATCAATCTGTATTGGCACAGAATTCTACGGTTTACTGAGTACGATATTTACTTTGTATAGTAAGAAATATATCAGTAAAGAAGAGTTGAGTGGCTGCCAACAAGTGTGCATTTCTTTTTAGGGTGATGAAAATGTTCTGAAACTGATTGTGGTGATGGTTGCACAGTATTTTCTGTGAAAATATTAAATATTGTACACTTTTAGTTGGTCAGATGTAGGACATGTGAATTATATCTCAGTAAAGCTGTTATTAAAAAACAATAAATTAACAAAAAGACAAAAGAACTTCTCCAGGCGAACACATCTTAGAGTTGACAGTAAAGTGTCACCTGCTTGGTAAATTTTTCCCAACAGGTGTAAAGTCTTTTTTTATTTTCTGCTTTAACTTCAGAAGAATCTTTGGAAATACTGCTAACTCCCTTTGGGCTTTATTTTATAGTTGGAGAAACTGAAATGCAGAACCTCACTCGGTCTGGGAAAGCTTCATGGAGAAAGGGAAATGAGTGGATCTTGTTTGCCCTAGAAAGTTCTGGGGAACCTAAAGAAGAAAATAGGTCTGGAGGATAAAAGCTGACAGTTTATTGAGGAAGAAAAAGTGTGAATGAGATGATTGGGCTGGAAACACCCTGAACTTTCACCTGTGCCTTTAGTACCTAGTCAGAGTCTCAGCCAAAGGAAGGATTCAGTAAATATTTCTTTAGTACATAAATAAACAAATGGATAAACACCACCAACAAAAAAGAAATACATATTTTGGTCTTTGTCTGTGGCTTTTGGCTACAGCTCCTAAAATGTTTGGAATTTCCTGGGTGACAGAAGCATCTTCTGTTCTAATGAGGTGAGCCTTGGTGGGCTCCTGGATGGGGGCTGGTCCCTAGAAAGACCAAACCATATCAGAAACTTGGAACTTTCAACCCCACCTGCCATCCTTGGGGGAGGGGAAAGGAGCTGGAGATTTAATTAATAATCAATAATCAATCATGCCTACATGATGAATGCTTCATAAAAAATCCCTAAAGTATGGGGTTTGGAGAGCTTCAGGATTGAACATACGCAGGTGCTGGGAAGGTGGCATGCTCCCAGAGGACACAGAAGCTCCACAACTCTTCCCGCATACCTTGCCCTATGGTCTCTTCTATCTGGCTTTTCCTGAATTCTTTTTTTTAAAGATTTTATCTATTTATTTTAGAAAGAGAGAGAAAACAAGAGTAGGGGGAGCGGCAGGAGGAGAGGGAGAGGCAGAGAGTCCCAAGCAGCATAGTGCCCAATGCAGGGCTCAATCCCATGACCCTGAGATTGCAACCTGAGCAGAAACCAAGTCAGACGCTCAACCAACTGAGCCACCCAGGAACCCCTGAGTTCTATTTTTTTTTATAATAAACCAGCAACTGGTAAGTAAACTGTTTTCCTGAGTTCTGTGAGCTGCTTTAGCAAATCACTGAAACCGGGGAGGGGGTCATAGGAATCCCTAATTTGTGAGCCAGGTCAGACAGACTGTGCGTAACTTGGGGATCTACTACTTGCAAGTGGCACCTTAAGGAGGGCGTGTGGTGGAAGGGCAGTCCTGTGTGACTGAGCCCTTAACCTGTCTCGGGCAGACAGGGTCAGAGTCAGATTGATTTGCAGGACACACAGGCTGTGTCCAGAGAGAACTGGAGAACAGCTCGGTGTGGACATCTACAAATTTAGAGGATAGAGATGTTCTGTGAGTCAGACAAACCATTTTTCCTTCCAACGAGGCTTGTCAAGTTGCACAATAACACTATAGATTCTCAAATTGTCCTGCGAGGGTGAATTTATTTTACATGTGAGGAAACAAAGGCTACAGAGTTTCTCAGTCCCTAGTCCTCTGCTTCAAAAAAAGTTTATAACTAGATATTCATTCCGGCTGCATAAAAGATGCTCCATCAGCAAACAAGTGAGTACCTACCAAATGCCAGGGCAAGGCAGAAACAAATCCCACCGAGGATTTACTGCCAATCTCTTCTGCATGAAGTCAACCACTCAGAACAAAGAGGAGCGGCACTTTTTTTCTACTCCCCTGGAAATAGCTAATGTGAGATTTGAACGGAGGAATAAATGTGCCTCAGTTCCATCCTCAATCCTGAAGCAGCTGGGGACAACACAGAATGTGGATTTTGCTGCATTGTTTTAAGCATTTGCCCACTGACAGGGAGCTGTGTTCTTAATGATGTACAGAGTAGGTACCCTCACCTGAAAGATGACAGGATAATGGGGGGGGGGGCGGTCTGCTATGGACTCAGAATGCATGGTATTTATTGGTGGCCGTAAGAACAGACTGCACATCCTTTATTAGAATTCTTCCACTTTTTTGGAGAAACATGCAGCAGCTGCCACCATTTTATTATAGGGCACTTTTCTGGTTCTCTAACATGCCACAGTCAGGGAAACCCCACAGTCAGGGAAACCCTAATCCCATTTTTCAGCTCTCTGATGCAGATTTCCCTGGTGGTGCCATGCAGTGGAATGGGCTGCTCTACCAATGGCTGGAAGGAAATGCCTGCTTCACCCTCTGTTAAATGAGGGGGCGGGGGAAGCCTGCCAGGCAGATCATCAGAAGTAGGGTGCACTGAACAGGGAGAGGTGTGGGGCTCCTTCTGATGGAGAAACATGGGTGAGAAAAACAGAGAATGCTTCAAACCGTTTTGTTTTTTTTTCCAGATAGAAGTTTGTTTTATTGAATAACTGATCTGTCTTATTGCCGAGGCCACTATGTACAGACAAAAGAGAGGGAGTTTTATTTCTTGGTCTCTTCCTCCTTGGACAGAGTCTTGATGATTTCCTCCTTCTTGGCCTGGAGCCGCTCTTCCTTGGTCTTTGATCTGCGGGCCTCATCCTGGTCAGCCAGAAGCTTCTTGCGAGCCTTGTCTGCCTTCAGCCTGTGGATGTGCTCCATGAGAATCCCCACTTGTTTCTGAACACGTTACCCTTCACTTTCAGGTACAGGCTGTGATACATGTGGCGATCAATCTTCTTAGATTCACGGTATCTTCTGAGCAGCCGGCGCAGAATTCTCATCCTCCTCATCCAGGTTACCTTCTCGGGCATTCGAGCATTGGCAGTACCTTTCCTCTTACCAATGCCCATATGCCTGCCCTTCCGGCGGGCCAAAGTGTTCTTCCGGCACCGAGCCCGGGAATGGACAGTCACAGGCTTCTGGATGATCAGCCCATCTTTGATCAGTTTCGGATCTGCTGACAGGAGTTGGCATTGGTGATTTCATTTGTTGGGGTCCAACCAGACCTTCTTTTTGCCACAGCGCAGGACACTGGAGGCAAGCCTCTTCTGAAGCCTGCTTTTGAACAAGATTTTTACAAACTCTTTGGCTGTTTTAGCCTGGGGCTGCATACTTGAAATGATAAAAGCAGTTCTTTCAACTCATTGTTAAATCTTAGAATTCCCACAGCTAGTATCAACATGCCAGGCTGTGGCTATAGAAAACAAAGGGGTGGGGGCCTGGGCCGGGGGCCACAAGGTGTTCCAGTTAAAACCAGACAAGTAGAAATGCAAGATTTTGTGTCCCACCAACCCTTTCCACAGGCATGGTTGAATTTTCCCCTTCCTGTCCAGTTTTTCCATGTTAGCTGGATTTAGCAACTGTTGGTTTGGCTGTAATCAGAGATCCAGTGTGGTATAATTATTCTAACATCACAAGGTACAGTTTCATTTCCAGAGCTGACATTTTAAAACCTTTGCCAATATTACCAGAGTACTTCCTGTAGAGTATGTGAAAGGAAATCGGTACCAGGGCGACACAGTAAATCAGGTTTCACTGAAGCCCTTGCCCTCCCAAAGGCAAATCAACATTTAGGGCTCCCAGAGGAAAGGTAGGGCAGATTTCCCCATTACTCTAAATCAAACACTGTGGAATACTTCACCTCTGCCCAAAGGTACATGAGGAAGGAGTCCTGCATATGGTACAAATTAGAAAGCATCCTCCCCCTTCCTCTCTCTAGGCCTAGAGACAAGCTAGATAGCTATGCCTTGTATGCGATGAGTCACCAGGATAGAGGGTAAAATCATGGTTGGGTGAGAACTTTAGGAAGATCATTTTAACAGAATTGGACATTCCCTCCCTCCCTCCACCCTTCCACCAAAGAATGAGGGAAAGGTACTAATTTTAGTTTATACACCAAACGTTTACAGATCATCGTCACAACGTCTGGTTGATCCTTACAACTTGAGGATGTTCTAAGGAAGGACCTAAGTTGGGTGTTACAAGCACTGGAGGAAGCATTTCCTATATGACACAAAATGACATCACCAACATTTTCCAGGTACTTTACAAAGTGTGATCACACAGTGTCATTAGCCCCTCTGAAAAGCCCTTTGAGGTCTCAGTGTGACCATTTTACAGGTGGGGAAACAAGGTGGAGACAGGAAAAGCAAGTGGCTTAAGGTCATATGGCTGGTGGGTAGCTGGCTGGGACTGGACCTCTGCTCTATTTGATTCTAGATCCAGAGCTGTCTACTAATTTGTGAAAAGGAGCTTTCTTTTCTTTCTTTTTTTTTTTTTTTTTTAAGATTTTATTTATTTATTTGACACAGAGAGAGATCACAAGTAGGCAGAGAGGCAGGCAGAGAGAGAGTGGGGGAAGCAGGCTCCCCACTGAGCAGACAGCCCCAAGCGGGACTGGATCCCAGGACCCTGAGATCATGACCTGAGGCTTAACTGACTGAGCCACTCAGACACTGAATCAAAACAGTGAGGGTGATCACCGCCTGCCTACATCGCTTGGCAGCCCTGCTACTGACTGACACGGCTGTGCTTGAATGCAGACAGTCAGACTCGGAGTACCGGACACACAGTGAGCATTCAACAGGCTAGCCCCAAGGCTGAGGTTTGTTTGAATTTGTTATTGACAGTCACATGGAATTGCCCAGTAAACACTCTGAAAATTGGGTGGGCCATTTTGATAGAATTTAGTCGCAATTCCCTGAACATCCTGTCTCTTGCCTTGGGGCATGACCGGTTCTGTTCCAAGCCCCTCCCAGCCCTGTGCAGACACAGAAGAGGTGTGTCAAAGCCTTGCACATCCTCTGCTGATTCACTTGGCCAACCTGCAGAGCTGTGAACTCTGTGAGGCTCATCGCTCCTCTTTGATTAGCAAGTTCTGAGCTTATTCAGGAATTCCCCAGTGTCTCCTAGCACAGAATCATGTTTCAAAATTACTGCAAACTCACCTGTAGCTAGGAGAAAGTAGCCAACACACAAAAGGATGGTTGGCTCCAAAAATACTCAACTCTTGGCTTTTAGATGTCAGGTTTTCCTGACACTCTGCCAAAGAGATTTGCCAGTCTCTGCTGTAGCTTAACCCTTCCAAGGAAAGCTCCCAAACAGAAGATAAGCAGGTAAAAGGAGGTGAATGGGGTCAGGGGGCATAAAAAATCTCCTACTCCCAAGAACAACCGCTGGGTTAAGGGCTTGTGCTGTGGGGATGGATCACTCTGAATGGAACCCTAGCTTGGCCACTTACTAGCTAATTACTTGGGGGTGAGTCACATAAGCTCTCTGCCCCTCAGTGTCCTTTCTAACCAATGAGAATAACAATGGTCACTATCTCATGCAGCTGTGGTAAAGACTCAGGACATACAGGGCCAGGAGGCACTCACAGGTTTATCTACTCTGTTACTATTGTCAGCAGTTGCCATCTATAGTCACTAAATGCATGGAAAATTCCCCATAAAGCTTCCTGGGACAGCCATGCAAAGCTGATCCCCTGGCCGGCCCTGGCAGCACATCCAAAAGAGATGGTTTTGGGGCAGAGTCTCACGTTAGAGGGTCTTCACCGTCCCTCACACAGCTCGCTGCCGCCCACTATCCTACCACTCTGCGCACCTGGCCTCTCACCTAGAACATAGGCCTATTCTTCTCCTTGACAGTATACGCATCATCTCTGAGGTTGAGTCGCCACCTCTGTGACGCTGTTCTCAGCCACCCTTTCCCAAGCTGGTGCCAGCCACGCTGATTTCCATTAGAACTTTGTCAGCACGTGGTGTGCACAGCGGCATTCTTGTCCATCCAGCTGTTTCATGTGTTCCTGGCCTCCCCACCTCACCCTTACTGATGGCAACTCATTTCTGCATCGTGCTTTACAGATCCCTAATGTGCTACACCTGTTATCTCACCATCGGTGGTGTGTTGGGGCTCTCCCTCCAACACCTCTGTTAGACATTTTTACCATCATCCCCTTATTACAGAATAGGCCACTGGGAACCTGACAGCCTATAGCTGTCCACTCCACATTCTTCCCCTCAAACCCCCATGCATGGCCTGGAACAACAGTGCCCTCAAGTTAAGCTAACATGGCAGCCTTCATGCTAGGAAATGCTTGTGTGTTTGCAGGGTATTGGTCCCCTGGAGAGGACTCACAGTGAACTGTGCCTTGTTCTCAGGGGTGAATGATATGTGAGGCACTGGAAGGTGAGGGATCCTACCAAATACTGACTTTTTTTTTTTTTTAAGATTTTATTTATTTATTTGACAGACAGAGATCACAAGTAGGCAGAGAGGCAGGCAGAGAGAGAGGAAGGGAAGCAGGCTCCCTGCTGAGCAGAGAGCCAGATGCGGGGCTCGATCCCAGGACCCTGGGATCATGACCTGAGCCGAAGGCAGAGGCTTTAACCTACTGAGCCACCCAGGCGCCCGAAATACTGCCTTTTTTAAAAAGGGCAAAGTTGCATCCCAAACACACTGCTGGTTACTGACAAGCTGAAGCCTGGACCCGCGATGGTTTCCAGAACCAAGCTTGTCAGGTAATTGAAATTTCTGCTGTGAGGCAACAGGGAAGCCTCAGAGGTGCAGGGTCTGAGCTGAGGTCCTGCTTGCAGTATATGCTCGTTATTTGTTGGGGGTCATTGCTTCCATGGGGTGTGAGCTCTTCCAGGGCAGGGACATAACTTCCTCACACCTGGTTCTCCAGCCCATCTGGCATAGCACCTGGCACAGCAGCCACTAGTAGTGGCCCTAAGGCCTATTGTTTAGCATGTACGTACTGCTGAGCTATAAGCCAACACTCTTAAAGGGATTCTATCTCTTTAATCCTTAAAATATCCTTAAAATGTTGAGAGTCTGACTCTTGGTTTTGGTTCAGGTCATGACCTCCAGGACATGAGATCCAGCCCTACCTGCTGAAAATTCTCTCGCCCACTTTCTCTCTCCTGCCACTGCCTCCACCACCCCCTGCCACACACACGCAGAAGCTCTAAAAATAAATAAATCTTTAAAAAAAAAATGTCCTGGGGTACCTGGGTGGCTCAGTCAGCTAAACACCTACCTTCAGCTCAGGTCATGATTGCAGGGTCCTGGGATGGAGTCTGCATTGGGCTCCCTGCTCAGTCGGAGCCTGCTTCTCCCTGTACTCCACACTTGTGCTGTCACTATCCCTGTCTTTCTCTCTCAGATAAATAAATAAAATCTTAAAAAAAAAATGTCCTGATGAGGGAGGTGGATGTATCATCTTCCCTTGTTTACTGAATGAATAAACAAAAGGAAGGCGGTGGATTTCAGACATGCTAGTTCTCTACCAGCATACTGGTGGAGAAGGAGTTTTATCCAGGGGTGCCCCTGTCATGGTAAAGCAGTATGTTTAGTAGAGAAGTATGGTGGGGAGGGGGGAGAATCTGGTTGAAGTGGGTTCAAATCCAGCTGTGCCCCTTCTTAGCTGCATGACTCTGGGTAAGTTTACTGAATTTTGCTGAGCCTCAGTTTCTTGGCCTCAGGAGATTCTTATGAAAATTAAGTGAATATGTGTGCAAAGTCTCAAGCAAGAGCTGCCATTTGGGGAGGTATCAGGCTCCCTCCTCCCATCACTCCAAGACCAGCACAGCCTCAACCTATGTGAATGTGGTCCCCAAACTATATCCATTTTAAAATGCCAATATAAAGTATCATTATCTGAAAGTAGGGAGAGAAACAAAAAATGGTTAAGGTGTATGAAAACTCTCACCAGTTGACTTCACTGACAGTAAGTAAATAATACTGTGTGCATGACTGTAGGACACTTGTATGCACTGTATCCCTCTACCCCAAGGAGGGTTGGTTGCGATCATTAGAACAAAATCTGAGTAAGATTCACTATCCAAATCTATTCCACCAAGGAAGCGAGGGGTCTGAAATACCCTCATCTACTTATTTCTTCATCATTAAAATGGGGATTGTTTGTAAAACATGTCTAACTACATTCTGCTTTAAACACCCACCCCCGCCCCGAGTCTATCCAGTGCCAAGGTTCATCTGTAGCCCCTCAGCCTGGCAGGGAAAGCCCTATACGATATGGCTTCTGCCTATGTGAGCAGCTTTGTATTCCACATCTTGCTCATGTGAATGATTTGCTCAGGCCAAACTGATCACCTCACTGGCCCAAATCTCCTTCTATGTTCCCCCCCTGCCTCTCTTGTGGGACTGCTCTGATACTCTGACTACTCAGGTCTTAGACACTGGGAGACCAGTGTACATGTTGCTGTACACATGTTTTATCCCCAAGCAGATTAGAAATTCCTGGAGATCAGGGACCAAATCTTAGATTTGTTTTCTCCATGGGAATATTTACTTGCTTTGCTTTGATGGGAAGCAAAGCATTCCCATCAAATAATAGTCTATTATTAGACTATTCTGGTACATCTAGAAGAACTCTGAATGCAAGAGTTTTTCAACCTTTGGTGCACACCGGAATTGACTGTGGAGATTTTCTTTTTCTAAGATTCATATGCCAGGTACCCAGACTTGGGGGTTCTCTTATGTTACATCTGAGGTAAGGTCCTTGCATCTTTATTTTTTAAACTTCCCCCAGGTGATTCTGATGTATGTCAGAGGTTAGCAATTACTGCCACCTACCCCTTAAAGGACACACAGACTTCCTTATGTCCCCATTCTCTCCTTAAGTACAGGAGAAAGCCTGCTGACTTTGACATAGGTGCCATCTGTGCCACTATACTCTGGCCCTCTCTGAACCTCTTTATCTGTAAAATGTGAGGATCACTTGCTTTATAGGTTTGTGAAGATCAAATGAGACAGTGGAGATCAAACAAAGACAGTGCAAGTTAAAGCACTTTGTAAACTGTAAAATACAAAATGGTACTTCCGTTACTGCTACTGACTGTAATTAGGCCGGATGGGCCATGTGAGATGGGCTTGATGGAAGCAGAGCCTGGGAAGCAGGGTGCTTATTTGGTCTGAATCAAAAATAGTGGGGGCCTGAGGGTCCCCAAGAATATAAGACACTTCTCTTCAGTACTTGCCTCTGTGCATTCCCTCAATTTATATCTGAGGTTCTGGGCAGGCATAGGGCCCCTATTGTTCTCAGGCAAAAGCATCATTCCCTTTGCCCTGGCAATTCCCCATAACACTGCCACTGAGGCAAGAATTAGGAATGACTTCTTTATGCTTGAGCTGCCTACATGGCAGCCACAAGAGGCAAGAGGCAAGGGCCTCTCTCACCAGCAACAGTGTGGGGGCCTTAAGGGAGCAGGAAAAAAAACCTGGCAACCAAATCTCCACTCAGCCTTGAGCGGAAGCAGAAAGGGTATTCCTGAATCCTACCCTCAACCCAGTACTTTCCTGCACACTCGCTGGCTCACGCTCCCAGCCTTGAAAAACACTTGCAGGTAACCTGGCAAGGCTTCAGCTTCACAAGTGAGACAGTCATACGGTCATTGTAAGAGCTAGGCCTAAAATATGGGCAAAGATGTGAGCCAAGATACTGCGGCTGTTTCTGGCCATAGGCATGTGGAATATGTTGTTTAGATAACCAAAGAGTGGTTTTATCCACACAGTTCATTTATTGGTTGACGAAGACCACGGGGGAGAATATTTGATGCCGAACACTCCACACATATGATAACTGCGGTGAGAACAGCAGGACGGAGTGGTCAGGAGCAGGCTCTCCAGAGCCCATCTGCCTTAAGATGAGTCCTGGCACTGCCATTTCCTAACTGTAAGCTCAGACAAGTCACTCTACCACTTTCTGGCTGTTTCCTCATATAAAGTGAGGAAGAGAACTTAACCTACCCACATCATAGAACTTCGAGGATGAAATGAGTATGTAAAGTTAGTTACGACAAACAAAACTGGGAATTATAGTTGCACCTGGGTTCCTTATGAGACACAAGATGGTTTTAAGGTTTTGGTAGCATTAGTATCAGGAAATTCATCACTGAAAACCTGAAACTTACCCTTTCCCCTCCTTCCTTCTTCCCTTTTTCTCCCCCTCCCTTCCTCCCTCAGTCAGAGGTTCAGAGGTTTCAGTATTTTCGAGCAATAATAGCATGCCGGTCAGAGGACTGACACTCTGGGAAATCTGACAAGTTGGAGTCTCAACATTAAAATTTTGGATTAAAAAATGTTTGAGGCTCAGTAAGGGATAGCCCTGTACTCTGTGTTTATTCACATAGAGCCTTTTTTTTTTTTTAATCTTGATGAAAAATTTTATGGGGCTAGAATTTCAGAGCTGGAAGGGAACTCTGAGATCAACAGTTCTTTTTCCTTCATTTACCAGATGGGAAAACTGGGGTCAAGAAAGATTAAGGTTGTTTCTACTGTTTACTTTATCATTTAAATTCAATACTTTAAGAAAGAAGTGTTAAAATTCAATAAAAGCTATTCTCTTTTAATTAACTCCATTGGCTTTGAGGCTCATATCAAGTTTTTTCTCCAGGCTTTAGCAAGCCCCCAATTGTCAGTTTGGGTATGGGCTACTTTGGGAATGCAAAGGCTGTCAAGTGTTTATTCTAAAATCTAACAATTCCCAGATGTCCATCTATATTCCAGGGTCTGGCTGAAGTCTGATTTATCAAAGAAAAGAGCAGTAACAAAACAGGGATTTGTAAGGAGACTGTGCCTTTCCTGGGTTTCCCTCACACAGTCCGCACATTGGCAAACACAGCACATTCTAATCCACCTTTCTAGCCTTATTCCCCAACCCTCCTTTCCCTGATCCTTACCCTCCTCTTTGTGGACCCCTCACCCACAGCTCCCTCCCCTGCTGGCTGTTTAGGCCAGAACCAGAGCCCAGGGAGGCACCAGAGTCCTTCCTCTCTCTCACTCACCACCCAACCAATCACTGGCACCTGCAGATTTACCTTCTCAAATTCATCCACTTCTCTCTGGCCTGCTCTTAGCCAGCCACTATCCTCCTTGAGCCAGCCTATCATCTGCAACCTGTCCTCTGCCCTATGGCCATCTTTCTGAAGCAGGGATCTAGCTGATCATGTCATCCTGCACAGAACTCCTTGGTTCTCCCTACTGCTCTCAACATGAACTCTCCATGTACTTGTGTGCCTGACCAAGCCTTGCATGACCTAACCCATCTGTGCCTCAGCCTCCCTGCCCGTCCCTCCCAGCCATGCTGAGCTGCTCTCAGGTCACAGATGGTTTCTCTTCCTCTCTCTTATCTTTGGGCCTTTGCATGTGAAGTTTCTGTGGCCTGGAATATTCTCGCTTTCTTTCTATTTGCAGCTCTTTCGAGTCACACCTTAGATGTACCTCTTCCCCTAGAAAACCTCTAGTGAAGCCTCCTATGGCCAGCCAGCTCCCTTCTATGGCTTCTTTTGGGTATGTCCTCCACCTCCCTCTGAGCTGGGTGCCTATGTCCCCTAGCTAGGTCAGACATCTTTAAGAACAGGGACAGAGGAGCACCTGGGTGGCTCAGTGGGTTAAAGCCTCTGCCTGCCTTCAGCTCAGGTCATGATCCCAGGGTCCTGGGATTGAGCCCCACATCGGGGCTCTCTGCTCAGCAGGAAGCCTGTTTCCTCCTCTCTCTCTCTCTGCCTGCCTCTCTGCCTACTTGTGATCTCTGTCTGTCAAATAAATTAAAATCTTAAAAAAAAAAAAAAAAAAAAAAGAACAGGGACAGTTTTTTCCTAAAACTCCTGTATGCTCTGCTTTCTTGTTCTCTTACCACCTCCCCCACCAGCTCCTGGCAACCACTGATAACTACTACCTCCGTGGTTATTCCCTTCCTGGACTGTCGTATAGTTGGAATCATAGTATGTGGTCTCTG
Source organism: Enhydra lutris kenyoni (assembly GCF_002288905.1). Lineage (NCBI taxonomy): Eukaryota > Metazoa > Chordata > Mammalia > Carnivora > Mustelidae > Enhydra > Enhydra lutris. The sequence continues at coordinate 42,219,354 of NW_019154094.1, read as the reverse complement.
CACGCTGGCGTCTTTCACTTAGTAATATGCACTGAAGTTTCCTCCATGTCTTTTCGTGGCTTGACAGCTTATTTCTTTTTAAAACTGAGTAATATTCCATTGTCTGATGTACCATAGCTTATTCACCTACTGAAGGACACCTTGGCGCCTCCAAGTTTTGGCAATTATGAATAAAGTTGCTATAAATATCTGTGTGCAGGTTTTTGTGTGGACATTAAGTTTTCAACTCATTTGGGTAAAAAGCAAGGAGCAAGATTGCTGGATGGATGGTAAGGACATGTCTGGCTTTGTAAGAAACTGCTGTACTGTCTTCCAAAGTGGCTAGAGCATTTTGTATTCGCACCAGCAATGAAGGAAGATTCCTGTTGCTCCATATCCTTTCCAGCATTTGTTGTTGTCAGTGTTTTGGATTTGGACCATCTTAATAAGTCTGTAGTGGAATCTCATTATTGCTTTAATTTGCAAATCCCCCAATGACAGATGATATGGAGCATCTTTTCATATGCTGTTTTGCCATCTGTGTATGTTCTCTGCTGAGGTGGGGGTGCAGATGGGGACTCAGCTCAGAGTCTCAGTACTCTATTGGCACAGAGTTGGTGCTCAACAAACACCAGCTTAGGAATTATGTTAAGAAAAAAAAACCCAAAAAACAAAAAACCCAACCCAACCCAACCCAACTCAACCAAACCGAAAGGAATGACAGCTGTTCCAAAACACACCTCCCTGCTCCCATGCCTTTTTTCTGGCACTTTCCCACTCTGACATCTCACTGCATATGCCACGTACTGTCAGGACGGTTTGGGTTTCCCACAGACAGCAGTGCTCTGCGCTGGCTTCAAGCTCCCACAACGTTCTTCTGTTTAATCTCTGTTATCATGCGCATTGTATTTAACCATGAAAGACAGTTTTCTAGCTTATCTTTCATTAAGCTGTAAGTTGTTTGAGAGGAAGGATTAACCTTACACACTCAAAAAATATTTTTAAAATTTACAAATAGCAAAAAACTGACATTTTGGGGTGAACAATTCTGTGAGTTTTATACACACCTATGTCTGTGTCACCACCAATACAATCTCACTCACTTCTGATTCTCTTCCTGCCCATGGGACAGCATCTTGGTCTTGTAACTATACATTTAAGACATGTTGAACAGAATTACACTATTTCTCAAGACATAAGCACTCTGAAAAGTGGCAAGTTTTACCAGGTGCCTTTTCTTGAATTAAGATTAAAACCCAATTTATATCAAATCCCCCCAGGAATGAAGCAATTTTGAAACCTTGACCAGATACCCCTGGCTGTTTCTTGTATTTGGAACATTCTTCACTCTCCTCACCTTTCTACCCACACATGCTAGCATCCAGATCAAACACTTTCACGGAACCTTCCCCTTTTCTGATTTCTCTCGATGGACGCACTTCTTCCCAAACTGCCAAATATATGCACATTGATTAGTCACAATGCCTGTCCTGTCTCTGCTACAGGACGGTGGCTCCACACAGGAACCAAGGCTTTTATGCCTCATTCTTCTGTGGCTAGACATGTGCTCTGCCAGGGACTTGGTGAACTCACACCTGGCCAATGACTCTTAAAAGCAGAGCAGGTCTAAATGCCCTACTGAATCCACTGTCAACCACAGAAACAGAAATGCAGTGAGCACTGTCTGAGCCTTAGTCATGTTGACAGCTAGTGGCTTACACAAGAGTCATCACTGTGTTGGCTAATGTATAGTCAGTGCACTTGGGCGGTACAGTGTGGGTGACAAGAGTGGGTGGCATTTCCTGGAACAGGCAGACACATCTCAAGTCTCCCTCTCCCAGGGGAGAAACCACCAAGTTCCTTCTGCTCTGGAAATAAGGCCTGAGCACAAGAAATGGCTTGTTGATCTGAAAATGGAAGGTAAAATGGATAGCCCAAACAAAACACTATAAATGCCCATCTTTGAAGTTAATTACGTTTCTCTTACCAATTCTGAAGTGGGAAGGGGAATATTCTGCTTAATAGATGAGAATATGGGCCTTAAAGTCAGCATGGCCAGACTCAAATTTTGACTACCACTTCCTCTAAGTATGTGATTCGAACATATAACTTCATCTTTTTAAGCCTTACTTTCCTTTCTGTAAAATGGGCATACTAATACTGTAAAGGAGTAGTTATCAGGATTAAATGAGGCAGTTCCCACAAAGCATTAAACAAAGTACCTGGGACACAAGAGATGCCTATAAAACAGGACCTACTATTTTTATTTTTGCTGCTGTTATGCTGTCTACCTTTCCTCAAGCATTCAAATATAATGCCTTATTTTATTTGATCTTCACTATTATTATAAGATGGGACATTAATCCCAGGCAAAGGCAGAACGAAAGCTCAGAACATGGATGGACATCATTGGTGACCTGGTTTTGTGGTCCCTTTGGCCAGACTGCAGCACCAGGCTTCTAGGGCCCTTGAGCCTGTGGTGGAACTCAGAGATTGAAACAATCTCTTTTACTTCCAGTACTTGGCCCAAGAAGTGAGAAAGCACTCCAGCCCTCAGAGCTGGCTGGTGGGTGAAGGGTGGGGGCAGGGCTCCAAGAGGCAAGCCAGTTGTAAAGTTAAGGAGACACTCAAGGCCATTGGGTGGGTGAAGCCACAGATGCTGGTAAATTATCCAGGGGGGCTAAGGCTACACATGGCATGCTGCCGACCAATTTAACTTACGCTTGAAGCTATCAATTCTACCCCCAAGCCTGGAAATTTGACTGCCAAGAGCAGCATGGTCAAAAACACAGGATGAAAAAGAGCAGGATCAATTTTTGCTTCATGTTGAGAATGTGCTGTTTTCGGCATGAAAACCTGAGGAAAGGATGCAAAGAAAGGGCAGTGCCCCAAGGCAAGCCTCTCCTGTCTGACTGCACATGGCACACGTAGGGGTACCCCACCAGAAGGAAAGAGAGCTCTGGAAACCTGGGGAAAAGACAACCCTGGGGAAGGCCTGAGCAGGCGATCTAGCGTATCACCTGGGGCAGAGGTGTTAATCACACATGGGGTTGAGGTTACCTCAAATGAGGCAGTTCGGTTCATCAGCAGTAACTCAGGATTTTTTTTTCCCCAGCTTGGGGAAGGGGCAAGTCTACAAAGACAAACAAAAGGTAATATTGTAAAATATACATTCAGGTATGAATGTAGGGAATTGTTCTGCCTGAGAGCCGGTGGGTATCTATTTCAGACAAGGTGGCTAGTCCCAGAGATCCTGTGGCCTGATGGGCGGGGTGGGTGCCATTCTCCCGCCGGATGAAAGAAAGATAATACTGAAAGGGGGGTGAAGATCTAGGATTTCAGGCAACTCTGTGACAGGCATGCATCTTCCTTCTGATTTCTGCAGACAACAGCTGGCGGGGGGAGGTGGAAAGACAGGCCCACAGAAGAGAGGATCTCCCCAGTGGAAGAGGAAAACAGGGGAAGCCAGAGGGAGAAAGTCATTCTGGGTTCAAAGAAAATCAACTTAGAAAGCTTCCCTTATAAAAATAGCCATTGGCAAAGCCTAGCCTATTTATAACACCCGACCAAGATCACTATCAGTTCCTGGGCTGAATCACAAGACCCTGTAAATAATCCTCACAAGTATGGGGCACTGGCTGCCTGATTTATGGGAAGACATTTGAAACACCACCGGAGCAACTGAGTCAGGGAAAATTTGAGTGCTGGCACCAAATGGTACACTTGCAAGTGGATCTCACTTTACAGAAATAGATAGGTTCCTGAAAAGTTGGCTCTAAAATTAATTCAATTAATAGAGTCATATTTTCCTAGTGAATCACATTTTTAAACTAGAGATGGACAGGGGGAAGGGAGACCAAAAAAAAAAAAAACAAAAAAACAAACAAACAAACAAAAAAAAACAAGACGATGGTGACCTTAAAACTAAATAAAAACCACTCTTCATTCAGCAAACTTTAAAATCACACTTATTTAAAAGGCCATTATAAATGCTCATAAAATAGAAGCAATCAGTCAGCAAATATATGCCTAGTGCCTATGATGTACAGGAAACTGCACCAGGCTTTGTGGGGGCTCCCCTTGGGAGCTCACAATCTCGGACTTTAAAGAAAATAACATTGAGCATTCATGTTCCATCAGAAAACACCCCCTGGGATGGAGACAAGAGGTGTGCATGAGAGGCTGCCTGGCCCTTGAAATGCTATTTGGGCTCGGACCAGCTCTGTTTCCCTCCTGCCAGAGCCAACAGGGTTTGCCCATAAGTAGGCCTTTTCAGACTCTTTTATAAGCTAAAAACTGTCGGCCATGTGGTGCTGTGTCAAAATTGCTATTTATTTAACTAACTTAAAAAAAAAAAAGAAAAATGAAAAACCCTCATGATCTGGGTACCTTAATAAAATGAGAAGAGTTAAGGTATTTAAAGCTCTCTGAAAAGTTAAAAGCTGTATGTACAACTGAAGGAGTTGTTATTTTAAACTTTAAAGGGCATTTGCTCAAGGGATTTGTTTGTTTGGAAAAAGTCTGCCTCCTACTTTTTATGCTCTCTTGCACATAGACTATTACTGGTCACTGGTAACAGGACCAGATATCTACCTGTTATTAGTTCTGTCAGTACACATGGTGACAAACCGAGTCCACTTTGAGTAAGGGACAAACACACCCTGACAGGGATGAGACTGCGGTCTCTGAGCTAATAACAATGTTGCCGGTGACTGCAGGCAGATGCATAGAGTTGGGGCAGAGTAGTTCAAAATATGCTATATCCCTTAGACACTATACACCTCCGGAACTGGTAACACAGGGAGCCTGTCCACAGCTAGTAAGAGTGAAACTCTTCCTGGCATTTCTGAATCAGATCTGAAAATGCACAAAATGTCAGAGAATAAATAGCCATTTTTTAATAATAGGAACACATTTTTTTTTGTTTCAGTTCCATAGTGATGAACGAAGCTGTAGCAGAGACTGCTATTTATCCTAATATCACCTCTTCTCTTCTTCCTTTTACTGGCAGAACTGCTTTCAGATTTTTAATAGCAATGTAAGGGGCTTCCCTGAAGACTATATTTCCCAGCCTGCCTTACACTACAGGTGGTTATGTGACTGCCTGTTGACCAATGGGATGGAAGACACTTCCAGCTCATGTCCTTTAAAAGAGATATCACTCACCCTTGCCCTTTCCACAATCTAGAGGGTGGACTTGGCATTGCCAAGCCAGCTTTGACATCCTCCAGCAAGGGTTCTTAACCCTGAAGTCCACAGATACTCCCCCCACCCCACCACAAGGGGTCCATAAATAGGAATGCTGGTCTTGTAAACTTGGATGGGAAGAAAACTATGCAACTTTCTTTTCATTAACGTCTATCTGAAATTTAGCATTTCCTTCAGTTATCATGTAGGGAACAAACCATAAATGGTATCTGCCATATCCATGACTGTCACCAACTGAAATTATAGGTATTTTCATATAACATTTGTTATGGATTATCTTGAAAAAATCACATACACTTACCAATACTTTGAAATTATAGTGGCCATTAGATTTGCCACTAGATCATTACTTGGTGTATTAATGAAGCACACGTTATTATATCATGAGTTCATTTTATTTTTTTATACTTTGACAATTATATTTCAACATTAATTAACTTCCATTATAATCCTACGTATTTTATATTAGACATTTAAAAATATTACTCTGTGAAGTAGTCTATAGGCTTTGTCATAGAGCCAAAGGGATCAATGGCACCAAAAATACGTTATGAAGCTTTACCTAGGGGATGGCAGAGCAATAATATTTATGAAACTCAGGTCTCATGACCTGAGTGGATGACTTTGTAGAACAGAACTACCCTTGAAGTTCTGGACCACTCCTTTAGATCAGGGCTGCCCAACAAAACTTTCTGGGATGATGAAAATGTTCTATATGTGCTGTTCAATACAACAGCCTCCAGTCAAGTGGCTCCTAAGTGCTTGAAATGTGGCCAGTGCAAATGAGGAACTGAATTTTAAATTTTATTTAATTGTACTTGATTTAAATGTAAATAGCTACAAGTACGTAGTGGCTACCATATTGGATAGCACAGCTCTAGATTGTTATATGAGAGGGAAACAGATTTCCGTCTTGTTTGAACTGCCATACTTTTGGTCCTCCCCCTGTTATAGTACTTTAACCTATACCTTAACTAATACACAACCCTACCTAGAGTCAATAATAATAATAATATACCAGGGATAGAAGGTACATTTGTACAAATTCAACACATAAAGATACTTGCAAACTGAAACCAAGAATTGTAATAGGAATTTTCTAGTTACAAGTCATTCCCCTATACATGATTTTGCCTGATATCTATTCTCACCCTGTGATTATTATTGCCCCTATCTTATTCTCAAAGAGGTTAGGTGACTTTGCTGAAGTCACACAGAGAGTATAGCCAGGAGTCAATTCCGTATCTTACCACCACCACACCATGTACTTTCCAGCATTTTGACATTCTGGACGGCAGTCCCACCCCCTGATTTCTGGGGAGAAGAGAGGAGGCAGTGGAGGTTCAATCAGTCACCAATGGCCAAATATGTAATCATTTATGCCTGTGTAACGAAGGCTCCATTAAAAACTCAAAAGGATGAGGTTCAGAGACCTTCCAGGTTGGTGAACAAGAACACTCCAATGTACCACTGTGCTGAGCCCCAAACTCCACAAGGACAGAGCTCCATTGTTTGGGTCCTCACCCCATTATCTCTTCATCTGGCTACTGATTCATATCCTTTAGTAGCCTTTGTAATAACTCAGTAATCTACTTAGATGATATCCAGAGTTCTGTGAGCCACTAGTAAATTAACTGAACCCAAGGAAAGGGTCACAGGAACCTCTGATTTCTAGCCCATTGGATAATCACATGGACTTGTAACTGGCACTGAAAGTGGAATGCAGTCTTGTAGGACTGATGCAAGCTGATATCATCCCTGGGTAGACAGTGTCAGAATTGAGTTGAACTGTAGGACACCTGGCTGGTATCAGAAAATTGCGTGGTGTGGTGTGGGAGACTCCTCCCCCAGTAGGAATTGGGTACTAAATCTTTAATGTCTACAGTGTTACTTCTTGACTTCATGATTTTTTTCCCCTCAGGCTGAAGCATTGTGTATCCATTTCCCATTTTGGTAAATGAGAATTCAGCTATTTTCCACTAAGTGCCCCCTTACCCCTACAATCACAAACTCTTATCTTCCCCTCCTTTCATCTTGTCAACATAATTATAATTCCATTTAGATCAGTATCTAATTGCTCTATCAACGTGCACTGTGTAATATGCTAGGATTACTTTTCATTTCTTCTACAAGGTTGTTTTCCCTGGAGTTAACAACTGTCTATTTTGTTTTACTTTGTTCTTAAGTACCTATCCATAATTTAATCCCCAACTTTCTGCCAATTGTCTAAATCTCCTAAATAAATGCTCAGACACATTAGGTATTTAAACAATTTCATTTCCTTAACAAAATCTGTGCTGGAGCCTTCTGCCCTGATCCAGTCTGTTGTAGTTGCCCTTACTGCTTCAGGTCATCCCGAGATCTCCCTTCACCATTATTCTGAGGATTCCTCAGTCTCCCTCCTATGTGCCATCTGCCTTTTCCCATTTACCATGTCTTTTTCTTTCTTGGTTTATTTTTGTGTTTTTAGAGTTCATCTTTCAGTGGTTTCCTCAAAAAGGGTGAATAAAAGGTAAATTTTTGGAGAGCTTGTGTATCTGAAAATAGCTTTATTCTAGCTTCATACTCAAGTAAGAGTATGAATGGATATAGAATTATAGATTAGAAATAATTTTCCTTCATGGTTTGAAAGCATTGTTTCATTGGCTTCTAGTTTCTAGTATACTTACTGAGAAGTGGAAAACCATTCTGATTTTTGATTCTTTGTGTGTGACCCTATTTTTTCCTCTCTTTAAGTGGTAGTTATTTTTTGACCCCACTGTTCTGAAATTTCATCATGATGGGCCTTGGTGTTGGTCTACTGTCATTCACTGTTCTGACCCTTCTACTACAATCTTGAGTCTTTCAATTTTGGGAAAGTTTCTTAAATTCCTTCTTTATTTTTTCCAGTGTTTTTTTTTTTTTTTTCCTCTCTCTCTCTTTTTGCAACTTCTGTCATCTGGATGTTGACTCTCCTACCCCAATCCATAATTTGCTTATCCTCTATACCCTATTTTTCATTTCCTTTTAATTCCTGGAAGACATTCTGAATTTCATAGTCTACTCCTTCTGTTGAATTTTAAACTTATTGCATTTTTAATTTCTGAGAGTTCTTTTTCATTATCTGAATATCCCTTTTCATGGCACTTTGTTCTTGTTTCATGAATATAATCTTTTGTCTCAATGAGAACATAAATAATAGAGGAATATTTTGGAGTATCTAAAATTTTCATCTCTTGACATAGTCTGTTTCCTTCAAATTTAGTTTAGTCTCTGTCTTTAAGTTAGATGCCTAGAAATACTTGGTTTCTGCTCCTATTTAAGGAATTACTCAAAAGTTGTTTGAGGTCTACTGTGGACTTCACTGCAGGGTCATCTGGCTGAGCTATCATGTCACAGAGTTCCTGGTCTTTTCTCTTTAGGGTTGGGCAGACTCCCTGGAGATGGAGCATTCTCTCTCCAGTCTGAAAGGTATTTAAGCTTGATGATCTGTGTTGTGGAAGCCCAGTGTGGGGAGGTCTGATATCTCTGTATTTGGTATGTAAACATTCATTTAATCCCATGTTTTCAGTGATATATATTCTACTTTCAACTCTGATATGTCCTGTCCAGAAACTCTGTATTATTCTCACCAGAAAGTAAACTTTGTTTTCTACCTGGAGCTGGGTAGGGAGTTGTCCTATTGTGCAAAAGCTAGCATGATTGTTTAGGGATCTAATTGCCTCTCAAGACATTCAACCAACCCTCCTGTTTAAGTCTCATATTTACTTCTCATCTTCAGATGCATCTACTGTCCCCAATTCTCAAGTCTTCAAGTAGATCTGTGGAAACTCTTGGTTTTCTCTACTGGCTGGTTTAGAATTTAACTTTCCTTCTGTCCATCTCTTTTAGTTAGTTTGAACTGCTGTATCAAAAGCACCACTGGCTGGGTAATTTAAGCAACAAACATTTATTTCTCATAGTTTGTGCCAGCAGATTTGGTGTCTGGTGACAGCCTGCTTCCTAGTACATAGATGACTATCTTTTCACTGTATCCCACATGGTGGAAGGCCAAGGGAATTCTTTGAAGTTCCTTTCATAAGGCAACTAATCCCATTCATGAGCAGTCCACCACTATGACCTAGTCAACTCCTAAAGGCCCCACACCTCCAAATACCATGACATTGGAGATTAGTTTATCAATTTTAGTGGGATGCAAACATTCAGTCAGTCTGCCACATTATCTTTCCAGACTCCAAATCTTTTGTTGCCATTGTTTACTCTCCTATTCTTATTAACTTTGAGGGTTAAAAATATCCCTTTACTCTCAGGGTGTCATAAGAAGGATAACAAATAAACTTGCTTGATCTTTTCTTTCCTTTTTTTTTTTTTTTTTTTTTTTTTTGAGTAACACATTCACATGGTTCAAGCTTCAGGAGGAAAAAAGATTATATAATGTAGTCTCTCTCCCAACCCTAATGCCAAGTCACCCAAAAGCTCTCCTAGGAAGAAACCAATGTCGCCAATTTCTGGCATCCCTCAGCCTACCTTAATCACTCTAGATTTTACTCTATTATTATCAGGCTATTTGTATCATTTTAGACTTTGCTTTATTGCTATAGCTCCTATCATATTATATGAAGAACTTCTTTTTTTTTTTTTTAAAGATTTTATTTATTTATTTGACAGAGAGAGATCACAAGCAGGCAGAGAGAGAGGAGGAAGCAGGCTCCCCGCTGAGCAGAGATCCCGATGCGGGGCTCGATCCCAGGACCCTGAGACCATGACCCGAGCCGAAGGCAGCGGCTTAACCCACTGAGCCACCCAGGCGCCCTATATGAAGAACTTCTTGAGGAAACATAAAAAAACTGAAGTAGCCTAGCTCTTTGGGGGGAGGATTAAAACAATGATAAGAGTTATCTTTTTTTAATCCTTTCTATTTTATGTACACTCTCTCACCTTGTATGACCCTGTTCACTACTCAGGCACCAAGGAGTAACCACAAAAGCTTCTCCCCAGCTACTGTTAAACCAGCTCTACAAGAAGGGATCTGAGAAACTGTTTTCATGTCAATGACTAATACAGTCTACTCTACCATTCTTCCCCTGAAAGTGGCTGAATTTTCACAAGAGATAAAACTTAAGGCCAAAGGAATTAAACTCTAGTGGCTGCCATTTTGGGAGTCACCCAGGACAACAGGTCACTTTTGCCAAGATGTGCTGTTACTGGGACTATGCTTACCAGGAAAACAGGGTCAAGCCAGAGCAGACTCTCAACACTAGATGATTTTCAAACTAGGCAAATGCCAAAGAAGCTATCTCTTAAAATAGTGAGCACCAAAGCTGAATAGGCCAAATGAAACATTCATACATTAATAAAGATGATGCTTATAGTCATTTTCCAACTAAATAATAATGTTGGGAAACAGTACTAAATAACAAAATTACCATGAAGTAAACTTAGAATAAAAATTATCCATAAATTGTGCTTTTTAAAATGAGTGTCCTCAAAAATATAACTGAAACTAAGATAGCAAAATGTTAGTTTCCAGTTCTATGATAAAGTAGATGGTATCAGACTCACTTTCTTGCCATAAACAATCAAAACTTGACAAAATATATAAGATAACAGTTATCAGGCTCAGAGAGCAGCCAACACAGAAACTCAAGCAGGGAGCAATTGTTTTGATAGAGGGATGAGGCAGAAATAAAAGTTCGATGCTGTGAAGGTGGCTGAGATTTGGGGAGCACAGTGGTAGAGATGGTTGAATGTGAGGGAGGGAACCCAGAAATCTACATGGAAATTTCCCTTGAATCCCTGGCTAACTCTTAGGCTACTGAGCAGTGGCTGAGACTCCTAAAGGTCTGGGAGAAAGCATGTGCTGTGAAGCTGAGAGTGAGTGGAAATGCCAGGTATTAAACAATATTGAAAAGATGTGGGATTTAGGACAACAGCAGAGTGGAAGACATAGGTGAACACACCAAACATTTCCTTATAACTCAGAAAAGTCACCCATAAGATTATCAATCATACTTAGCTAAGGGAATGCTAGATCTTCCCTAAATAAGGCCTTCTAGTCACTTAGCTGACTGAACAAATTTAAACACTTTGTAGATTACTATTATATAGTTCAAAGTAAATCTAGCATTTACAGTGTCTGACATATAATAAATATTTACCCTGAAAACTGTAAAACACACCAATTATCAAGAGATAAAACAGTGATTAAAAACAGAGTTGATCCAGATATTTGACTTAGCAAAGACTCCAAAATAACTATGATTACTATATTCAAAAGAAAAGAGGTATTAAAACAAGATGAAAAAATAGAATATTTGAATTTAGGAGCCACAAAAATAAAAAAAATCCAGAAAATTTCCCATAACTTCCAAAAACAGAGATCAGAGATTAAGAACTCACTGGATGGGTTCAACAGTGGAGTAGATACACAGCAGACAGGATTAATGAGCCAGTAGATAGGTCAATATTATATATCCAAAATAAAGCACAAAGAGGAAAAAAAGAAAAAGAAAAGCAGAAAGTAATATAGAGTTGAGCCATAGTCAGATGATCTAACATGCATACCACTGGACTCACATTAGGTAGAAAAAGAGAGAATGGAAAAGAAGACAGTTTTGGAAAATATGCCAAATAATATTCAAAATCTGAGGAAACACATCTACCCCACAGATTCAAGAGGCTCAGTGATTTTTAGGCAAGACAATAAACAGAACCAAACCCAGGTACATCACAAATTGATAAAAAGCAAAGATAAAGTCTTAAAAGTAGCCATGGGGCGGGGGTGGGGGGGTGAGGGGGTGGGGGTGGGGGTGGGGTAGAACACATTATACTCCAGGAAACAACAATAAGAATGAATGTTGATGGAGGTTAAAAACATGCTATTCAACAATGAATAGCTCAACCAAGAAATCAAAGAGGAAATCAAAATTATGTATGGAGACACATGAAAATGCAAACACAATGGTTCAAAATCTCTGGGATGCAGCAAAAGTGGTTCTGAGAGGGATGCTTCTAACAATGCAAGCCTACCTCAAGAAGCAAGAAAAATCTCAAACATTAACAACCTAACCTCACCCCTAAAAGAGCTAGAAAAAAAAGAAGAAACATAACCCCAAACCAGTAGAAGGAAGGAAATAATAAAGATTAAAGTAGAAATAAGTGAAATAGAACTAAAAAAAAACCCCAAAAAAAACAAAAAACAAAACACCTGACAGAACAGATCAATGAAACCAGAGGCTGGTTCTTTGAATAGATCAACAAAATTAGTAAACCCTTAGTCAGACTTATTTAAAAAAAAAAAAAAAGAAAAAAGGGGGAACTCAAACAAAATCAGAAATGAAAGAGAAATAACAACCAATATCACAGAAATACAAAGGATTACAAAAGATTATGAAAACCTATATAACAACAAATGTGATAAATCACATCAATGAGAAAAGATAAAAACCATACGATCATTTCAATAGATGAAAAAAAAAAGCATCTGACAAAGTACAACCATTCATGATAATACCTCAACAAAGTAGGTTTAGAGGGAAAAAAACTTACATAATAAAGGCCACCTAGGAAAAACTCAAAGCTAATATCATTCTTAATAGGAAAACACTGAGAACTTTACCCCTAAGGTCAGGAACAACACAAGGATGTCCACTCTCACCACTTTCATTTAACATAGTCCTGGAAGTCCTAACCACAGCAATCAGACAAGAGAAATAAATAAAAGGCATCCAAACTGGTCAGGAAGAAGTAAAATTTTCACTATTTGCAGATGGCATGATAATATATATAGAAATCCCTAAAGACTCCATAAAAAAAATTACTATAACTGATAAATGAATTCAGTGAGGTCACTGGATACAAAATTAATGATGAAGTAGCAGAAGGAGAAATGAAAAACACCATCCCATTTACAACTGCACCAAATATAATAAAATACCTGGGAATAAACTTAACCAAGGAGGTGAAAGACCTGTACTCTGAAAACTATAAAACAATGGTGAAAGAAATTCAAGATGACATAAGGAAGTGGAAAGATATTCCACACACATGGACTGGAAGAACACATATTGTTAAAATGTTCATACTACCCAAAGGAATCTACAGATTTAATACAATTCCTACCAAAATACCAACAGCATTTTTCACAGAACTGGAGAAAATAAATCTAAAATTTGTATGGAACCACAAATGACCCCAAATAGCCAAACCAACCTTGAAAAAGGAAAAAAAGAACAAAACTGGAGGTATTACAATTACAGATTTCAAGAAATACTACAAAGCTGTGGTAATTGGAAAGTATGTTACTGGCATAAAAGTCAACACAAAGGTCAATGAAAAAGAATGGAGAGTCCAGAAATAAACCCACATTTACATGGTCAATTAATCTCTGACAAAGGAGGCAAGAATATGCAATGGGAAAAAGACAGTCTCTTCAACAAATGGTGCTGGGAAAACTGGACAGCTAGGTGCAAAAGAATGAAACTGGACCACTTTTTTACACAATACACAAAAATTAACTAAAAAAGGGATTAAGGACCTAAATGTGAGAACCAAAACCATAAAAATCCTAGAAGGGAGCACAGACAATAAGCTCTCTAACATGGAGCATAGCAACATTTTTCTAGACATGTCTCCTGAGGCAAGGGAATAAAAGCAAAAATAATCAGGAATACAACAAAATGAAAAGTTTTTGCACAGTGAAGGAAACAATCAATCAAACTAAAAGGAAAGCTACTGAATGGGAGAAGATATCTGCAAATGACACATTTGATAAAGGGTAATATTCAAAATATATAAAGAATTTATATAACCTAACAACAAAAAAATAAGTAATCCAATTAAAAATGGGCAGAAGACATGAAAAGACTTTTCTACAAAGAAGATATTCAGATGGCCAACAGATATATGAAAAGATGTTCAACATCACTCATCATCAGGGAAATGCAAATCAAAACCACAATAAGATATCACCTTATACCTGTCAGAATGGCTAAAATAAAAAACACAAGAAAAAATAAATGTTGGCACGGATATGGAGAAAAAGGAACCCTCTTGCACTGTTGGTGGGAATGTGAACTGGTACAGCTACTGTGGATAACAGTTTGGAGGTTCCTCAAAAATTAAAACTATGATTACCATATTATCCAGTAATTCCATTAATAGGTATAACCTAAAGAGTATAAAAACACTAATTTGAAGGGACAAATGCACCCCTATGCTTATAGCAGCATTATTTACAATAGCCAAACTATGGAAGCAGCCTAAATGTCCATTGATAAATGCATGGATAAAGAAGATGTAGCCTGAGCACGCATGTACACACACACACGCACACATGTGTGCATGCACGCACACACAGACACAGACACATTACTCAGCCTTAAAAAAGAATGAAATCTTGCCATTTGAGACAATGTGGATGGACCTAGATGGTATAAGGCTAAGTGAAGTAAGTCAGAGAAAGACAAATACCATATGATTTTACTCATATGTGAAATTTAAGAAACCAAACAAAGAGAAAAAGAGACAAAGAAACAGACTCTATAGAAAACTGATGGTCACCAGAGGGGAGGTTGGTAGGGGGATGGATGAAATAGGTGAAGGGGATTAAGAAAACACTTATCGTGATAAGCACTGAGTCATGTACAGTTGTATGGAACTGCTGAATCACTCTATTGTATGCGGGAAACTAATATAACACTGTATGTTAACTATACTGGAATTTTTTTTAAAAAGTGAAAAAAAAGAGGAATGTTGATTTAAGAAAAATTACACAAAGTAAAAGATCTTAAAAGTTCTGAAGAATAAAAAGTCAACTATAAATTCTATACCCAAGGAGGATGCCCTTTAGAAAGAAGTGTGCAGTAAAGATGCTCTCAGAAAAATAAAATGAATGAGTCTTCATTTCTTGTATAGAATTCCTCTATGAGTAATACCAAAGGGTATGATGACTATAAGACAGGATGTTCTTCAGGCTCAAGGGCAGATGCTCTGATATGGAAGCATACAATTTTAAGAAGGAATAAGTAGCTCCAAAATGTAAACATACGTATAAATATAGAGACTACTGACCATTAAAAACAATAGGGGTAATAAGCCTTGTGGGGCTTATCACTTAGTAGAAATAAAATATATGGAAAGTGTAACAAACACGTTGGCAAGGGGGAAACGGAATATACTTTAAGTTTCCTGCTTGCTTTGGCAATGGTGAAGTAAACTGTAATAGATTAATTCGGGAATTTCTGTAATAACCGCTAAACAGCTCGAGCTCCATGTTGGGGGTAGAGCTGACATAAAAAAAAAGAATAAAAAAATGAAAGATGCTTAAAAATAAATAAAGTCAGAGAAAAGGGAATGAAGGGGAAAAACAGAGCAGATAAATACAAAACAAATGACAAGAGAATTAAATCTAACTAAGTCAGTAATTACATGTAAGTGGCATATACAATTTAATTAAAAGACAAAAACTATCATATTGGAATTTAAAAAACAGAGATGCAGCTAAAAAAACCCAGCAATTCACTTTTCAACAGGCTGAAAATAAATGATTAATACCATGGCAAATAACAAAAAGAAAGTTTTGGGCATGGCAATATGAGCTAAATAGATATTAAAGTAAGAAGTATCATGAGAAATAACTAGAGACATTTCACAATGATAAAAGGGTCAATGCAAAAGAAAGATAAATGTCCTAAACATTAATGATCAAATAACTTAGCTTTAAAAAAAATAAAACAAAGTTGAGGATAAAAAGAAGGAATAAACAAATCTGTAGTTATCACTAGAGATTTTAACACACCTCTCTTACTAACAGACGAAGCAGACAAAACATCAATAAGGATACAGAAGATTTGAACATGACTAACCAACCCAATTTCACTGACATACATATACAACAGCTGCAGAATAGAGATTCTTTACAAGTGCACATGGCACATTTACCAAAACAGATTATATTCTTAGCCATCAAGTAGATCTCAACAAATTTCAAAGGATTAAAATCATGTTTTCTGACCACTTTGGAAATGAGATGAAATGCAAGAACAGAACGATGAGAAAAATCTCCAAACAACTGGAAATTAAGCAACACCTGTCTAAGTAACCCATAGGTCCAAGAAGTCGCAACAGAAATTAGAATTGATCTCTAAAAGCTAACAGGGCCTGTCCAGGGCCAGGGCAGTTAGGCATGAAAAAGAGACTGGAGGATGTTAGCTCTGGAAGGGATCCTGGGGCAGTAGACAAATCCTGTTTTAGCCTGGAAGGGCCTGCAGTCTTAGAAAGGTCGAGTGGCATGCATAAGGTCTCACAGATAGTCAAGAGGCAGGGCAGGGACACTAAATGTTGGCTCCCTGATTCCAAATGCAGACTTGCCCCCTTTCCTGACTTGAGCATGTGCAGAAATCAACACACGAGAGTTAAGACATGTGGCATGACTCTAATGGGTACTCATTTCTTTCATATGCCTCAAACTCTTGTCCTTAATTAGATGTTTATACAATTACTTCCACATTATACTCCATTTTGGTGTCTCTTGTTTACATAGCCCTAAGTATTGACACAAATACTGCTGCTTTTTACCTCTGGTCTGACCTCAGTTTGACAAAATGGTTAGAAATAAATAAAGTAAATAAAATAACAAAATCTGCCCTCTGTCCACCAATCTGCATTTTGCTTATTCCTGACCGAGTAGCTGCCTTTAAATTTTTCTTTCCTTCCTTTTTCCTATCGCTACCGCCTCCTCCTGTCTCCTGCTCAGGCCTCCAGCTGTCGCTTTCCAATTCATGTCTTTCCTGGCTGCCAAAGGCATTTTTCTAACAGTCCCTACAGAGTCTTTTCTCTGCTTACCACAATTCTATGTGTTCCCCAATTCATCAGGGTGAAGTCCATTCAATATGCTTCCTTGCCCGGCCTCAACCCACCCACCTTCCTACCTTTCAAGCCTCATCTCTCTGCATCATTGTTGTCATTGTTCATCTTCTCTGTTAGCCCTTTTAGGTAAAGCTGAATGGCTTCTCTTCCATGAAGTCTTCCCTGTCCTCATACTGGAATCATCCCCTCTTTGGCACTCTCTACCCTTCCCCTGTACATATCGAGCAGCCTTTATCACATTTCTGGCGTTAAACTGATAAATGCATGTGCCTGAAGCCTCTAGCACCAGAATACAATCTTACCAAAGGCAGGGCTGTAACCCCTATATCTAGCTTGATACTAGAGTAAGTGATTGCTCCCAGATCTGGGGTTACAGAGGATAAGCCTTTTCTAACACAGAAGAAATACAAACATCAGCTGAGCTGCCATAAATACAGGTGCCTAGAAGGTATGAGATGGGTGGAAGTGAAATGGTATCACTGGCACGCCCTGACGGCACGACAGCGCTGTCTACTATTCACGGTGGTTACTCTGCTGAAAAGGCACTTCCTCTCACAGGGTCTGCCCACTTCTAGAGGGCCATGACCAGAGTCTAGTGAGATGGGTCAGAGGGGCATAGCCTGCCGGAGTACAGCAGGGTAGTCATTCAGTGGACGGCTTCAGTCATTAGGAGCATCTCCAAGAGGAGCTTTTCCTGCCCACAAAGATATTTCAACTTCAGTAGGTCTGAGGTAAAGACCTGAGTTTACTTTGAAGGAATAAAAAAAAAATTCCACTCTCCAAATTAAAAACCCTGAGGTAAACCAAAGTGCTGTCTCCCAGATAAACCCCGCTTCTATGAATCATGAATTTCTGAAACAGAGAGACAGAACCGTTTGTTCAGTCTGTGGATCAGTGAAGGATAGAGCAATAGTGAGAAAAGGCGGTTACTATGTGTACAAGGAACAAGTGCAAGGATGTTTGTTGGGGCATTATTTGTATCAAAGCTTGGAAACAAATGTTTTTCAACAGAAGAATGCACAGGTCTTCAAGTATGTCATCAATAAAACCTCTGCTCTGGTGAACACGGCTGAACTGGGGCTGCACCAAGAAGCATGGATGAATCTCAACAATATACTCTTGAGGGGAAAAAAGAGTTGTGTAAGGAAACATACAACGTGACCCCATCTACATAAAATTTTATGGAAAATAAGGTGATACCTTATCTAGGGAGACATCACACATGCAGTCAGGGTAATAAAGGCACACAGAGCAATGATAAGGAGCATATTCAGGGCAGGGCTTATCCCCGGGGGAAGGGGTGTGATCAGGGAAGTGGGGTGGGGCCTCAACCAAATATCCCACTTTTTTTTTAATTTAAAAATTTTTTTTAAATTATTTTTTATGTTTTCAAAAAGATTTTATGTAGTCACCTTAGAGGTGGGTGGAGACAGAGTGCGAGAGAGTGAAAGCAAGCATGAGCAGGGGGAGGAGCAGAGGGACAGGGACAAGCCGACTCTGTGCTGAGCAGAGAGCTCCACACAGGGCTTGATGATCTGAGCCGAGACCAAGAGTCGGACACTTGGCTGATGGGGCCACCCAGGCACCCCATCCCAGTCACTCTTTGGTTGAGTGTGGTATGCATGCTTTCATTATATTCACTAAGTCTTTCAGCATGCCTGAGGTATTTCATAATAAGGTTAATAGTGAAAAAAAGTTCTCAAGCATTCTATGCAAAATCTCTAGGGTTAGGTATTTTAATGCTCTGAGGGCAGAAATAGAATCCACCCTGAGTTTATCAGTCTCTTTTAAGTAAGAGGCGAACTGGGTTCCCTGCCAGGCCTTGCACAGGCAAAATACTGTTTTTAGTGAACCTTGCCTCCCTACTCCTCCCCATCTCCCTCCCCGGCTCCTCAGCTTTAAGACGTACTGCACCCTTTTCTTCTGAGAGCGAGCGAGCGAGCAGATCAGCTGTAACACCACCTGCCCAATGAAATGAGCCTGACACCCGCCACAGAGTCCCGAGTCCCTGTGGGCCTCTCAGGTGGCTGTGGTGTCACGGAAAGAATCCTGCAGAGATGGCTCAGGGGGTGTATGGTTACGAGCTGTGCCACTTGTCCACATCTGCAGAACTTTCCTGGCCTTGGTGGCTTCACTTGTAAAGTGGACGGTTTGGATCACTCGGGTACATCCCTTCCAGCTCTGAAATCTTCGGCACCACAAGATGCATCCAAAAGACTTTCAGTTCTGGTTCTCACCAAGGAGGAAAGCTTGCCACCATTTGCCTCTTGCCCTGAACTCTGACACTGGGGAGTTTCACTGGTGTCAGGGTGAGCAAGTTATTTATTAAGAATGTTCCACAGAAATGCTCTCCCACTTGCCTGAGTCACAGTGAAAACAGGAAGCCCACACCTTTTTCTTCTGAGGACCATCCCATGTGCCTACCACCTTCCACCAGCTGTAAAAACGTCTTCATGAAACCCCCACGGAGCCAAAGCCAAAGGGTGTTGTGTGCGGGAGGGGGTGGGATATTGGGGCAGGAGGCATGCAGCCTGCTTGCCCACAGGAAACCCTCAGCAAAATCTGGACAGTCCAAGGAGGAATCCGTCCAAGAAGTCTGCCGGGAGATAAGGCACTTCCTAAGCAGTCTCTGCTCCCCGGGGCATAAATGACTTCATTTGTCCAACAGTAGAACTGAGCATAGGACATGGAGCTTAAAATTAAATAAAAATTATAATAGCCCCCCACAAATTAGGATAGAAAATGGAAGCACATGTACAAGATTCACAAGCTGAGTCTCCTTCCAGTCCTGTCTCCAGCCAAACAGCAATCTTATCCAGTAGCAACCACTGTTCTCAATTTCTGGTATACACCTTATACTATGCATATACAAACATATAAACACACACACATATACATACACATATGATTCTTTAAAAAACATGCTACACATGTTCTATACCCTGGTTTTGGTAAATTTTTCTTTTGAAAAGTTTAAAACTTAGAGAAAACTTGAATTGGTACCCCCATCCTGTTCCCATAAATATGCTGATATTTTCCCCACATTTTTCTCTTAATCTATGTTTACTTTTCTCCCCTGAATCACTGAAAAGTATACTGCAGACATCATGACACTTACCTTCTGAATACATCAGCATGTGTCTTGTAAGAATAAGGGTGTCCTCCTACACACCCATAATAACATCACCACACCCATGAAGATTAACATTAATTCAATACTATCATCTTAATATGGAGTCCATATTCAAATATCCCCAACCGTCTCAAAAGGGAACGTTGCTTTTCAAATTTACTACTCTATCCAGGAGAATTTTCTGTATCTTTCAAATAGTGGCTAACATCTATTAAGTGCTTACGGTGTATAAGGCAATGTTCTAAGAGTTTTTCTTCTGCCATCCCTGGGTTAATTTTCTTTTCTTTTCCTTTTTTTTTTTTTAAATAATGTCATAAGTTTGACACATAATTTCTTTTATTTTCCTTCACTTTTGTTATTCATATAAGAACTGAGGTTGGTGAATTTTCCGAAGTACTATATTAGCTGTGTCAAAAAAAAAAAAAAAAAAAAAAAATTACGTGTAGAATTTTCACATTCTTTTCCAGATAGTCTACAATTTTCATTTTGATTTCCTCAATGACTCAAGAGGAGTTTTAAAAAAAATCCCAGTGGTGTTTTTTGTGTTTTAATTTTATAAATTTGTGTGTTTTTGTTTTGTTTTGTTTTTTTAAAGAGTTTATTTAACAGACGGAGATCACAAGTAGGCAGAGAGGCAGGCAGAGAGAGAGGGGGAAGCAGGCTCCCCGCTGAGCAGACAGCCCAATGTGGGGCTGGATCCCAGGACCCTGAGATCATGACCTGAGCCGAAGGCAGAGGCTTAACACACTGAGCCACCCAGGTGCCCCTATTTCTACTTTTTTGATAAGTACCATGGTTTTCTTAGTTCCTACTATATGGTTAATTTTTGTGGTAACTGAAAAGAAAAAGGTTTCTCAACGAATCTACCTTATTAGTTTAGGAGGCAGTAGTTTTATGCGTCTACATCCAAATTCAGCATGTTAGAATTCAAATATTTTTCTATTTTTGGCCTCAGAGTTTGAGATGTTTTATCTTTACCACTCTGTCATGAAATTGTGGTTAATGTTGGTCTTACATGGCACATCGCTTCTACTGAATTAGAGAACCTTAGCGATGGAAAAGAATTTAAAGGGCATTTAAGCCAACCTCCATTTTGTACAGGAATTTCCCTTCCAGCATACCCAAAAGATGTTCAAATGGATTTAACTTGAATTATTGCCATGCTGGGAAACTCAGTACATTGTTGAAGCTGTGGTGCTTATGGCCTCTGTCAAATGGTCAAGAATTAAAGTCCTCAGCAAGTATTAACTGGCTACCCACTAGGAGGACTACATTGCTCAATACACTTTGCGGAACACACAAGGGGAGGTTGATACTACTCTAGAGCTATGGTTCCCAAAGTGTGTCCCTCAGGGCACTGCAGGATGGGATATTTTAAATTTTTCAGGAAAGCATGACACACACGGTATCTGTCAGGCACTGCAGAAACTACCAGATCAAGGTAGTTTATAGCTTTGACATTTTAGTTTGTACTATATTCCTTTTGATGATCTCAAATCTTTGCAAAACTGGGGTTTTGGCAACTGTACCACAAAAAGTATTATGTGAAATACAACATAGAACAGGAAAGGAATGTGGCAGTGTCCCATCTGATTCTAAGCTTTGGGAAACTATGAAGTACCCAACGGGAACATAAACACTATTAGTAAATAACTGTGGTTGTTTTTAGAATAAAACAAGGATTTTTTTTTCAATTTATGTGCAGTATTTTCTCAAAGAGCTATTAATTGTTAGGTCAGGACTATTTATTGAGTCCTAACTGCTTCATAAATGAAATTTCTGTGTATTTCTTTTGGCCTCGTGGGCTCTGTGAAATAATTCCTGAAACTCCGAGAGCGCTGTCTGAGAATTTCTCTGGGAACTCATAGCTGAGTTTCAGAGACCAGAACTCATGACAGCAATGTAATCAGGATGTCAAATGTTATGGTTATACACTCTCATAGAATCAGCACATGTTTCAGAAGATCAGAATGGAAGGAGTATAGTCAGATAGGAGCACAACATAGAACAGAGTCAAACAAGTGGGACTGGCCAGGCCCCTGTGGGCTGGGAATGCCTGAACCACAGATAGGAGAAGGAGACCCTTTACAAGAGCAAAGAGGACTGGGAATGAGTACGAGACAGTGAAGACACTGGTCTGGTGGGAGGCCTTGGAGGAGAAGCTAAGGAGTTTAGAGTTTTGATTGGGTGTTTGGTCCCAGCACTGATACATTAAAAACCAATGTTTTAGGAAGATTAATTCAATGGGGGTAGTAGATGGACTGGAGGATGAGAAGGTAAGAAATTATATCACCTAAGATAGGAGTGCACTTATATAGGACAAGTTTGATACAATACATAGTAGGCGTCAGTTCCCTCCCTCAGCAGCCACACTACACGGAGTCCATACGGCAAAGATCCTAAAGCTATATCCTAAGAACATGAATCATAGCCCTTGATTGCATGCTTGGAAAATTGCTGTTTTAGGATTCTTTCTAACTGGGGCACACTGGAATTGACTTTACAGAAATTCTGCTTGGAGATCATAGCCTTGCTTCTAGGAAAGAAAAAGAGAGGTTAAACATAGAATAGGAGGGGAAAAATACTGGATTAAGAGCCAGGATACTTGGAATTCAATCTCATTTGTCCCAAAACTCACCAAAGAGTAATCCCAGAACTCCTCTTCTTCATTCTTAAAACGAGGGCTCTATAATATGAGACATGAAGAAATTCTCAATTGCCAAAGAGGGCTCATTTCTATCTAAGGAATCAAGTCCAATCTTTTTGTATACTGATAAGTAGAGCCAAAACTGCGGTTTTAAGACTTCATTCCAATTTGCATGAAGCATTTAGATCAACAAGGGGCTCTATACTATTAAAATATCATAATCTGGGTCTCTGTAAACTATTATTACTATAATAGCACTGAATGTATACAATAGATGGGAATATTGGCAGAGACTTCTAGGGAACAAAAATCAGCCCCATTTACCAAAGCTGCCCCATGATGACGACTCACAGACAATATTTAAAATAAAAATTAAGCAAACAATCTGCTTTGTGTCTCGAGGGAATAAACAAGCTCTGTATAACCTGCATGAAGACAGAGCAGGAGCATCCAAGTATGACAGGGAGAAGATGATGGAAAATCAGGGGAAATCAGGGAGCAGAATGACTGCTTAGAACTTGACACAGTTACAAACACTAGAAATACCCAATAAAGGCCACATCAGAAGAGACATTAGCCAAGTCCTATGGGTTTGTGTTTATTTTATTTTAATTCAAGCAATGACAGCTTTATTTTTCCTTTCCAACTTCAGAAGGAATGATAATGCTTCCTACGCAATCAGCCCATAAAGCACTTCTGACTCTTTACTCAAATTGGGTAGAAGATCAAATGAGACAGTATTGGAGACCCCCCCTAGGGTGATGGGATTATTAAATGTCAGGACTTGGTGATAAGTCACAGAAGACGTCTCTGGCTTTTTAAATGGCCCCCAGATATTGCAGTCTCTTTGATAGCCCTAAAACATCTTTTTAGAGGCACTGGTCGAGTGAGGGCACAAAGCCTCAGTAGTCCCCAAAGAAGACCAGGATGAACATGGCCATGGTAGTCTTCTAAATGCAGCTCTGGGTTACAGTTTTTGCTAGGGTAGGTTACAGTGGAGGAGGTGGGAGAGTGGCAAGGGAGGGGGAAGAAAAAACATTCTCTCATCCTTGGGAAACTTGCAGAATGACTTCCCTTGATGAGTTTGTTCAAGCGCAATCTCTACCTCCCACCCTTGCTTACAGGTCAGCGAACCCATTCATAGATTAGGAAGTGACCCACAAGCACCCGAGTGAGGAGAGGGGCGTGGTGGTGGAAACGCTTGGAGAGAATGCCATATCCTGTTTAACTTGGCCTTGCAAACATTTCTTTAGTTAAAGAGCAATAACGTCCCACTTCCAATGGCCTTTCCGTTCATAAAACAGGCTGTTCTCCACATTTATGAAACCACTCTCCCTGCTTCACTTCACCTCTCCTGCATTAATCTCCTCATCTGCAAGACAGAGAATGAGCCCTAACTTACTCACATCATAGCACCATTGTGTAGAAAATGCCTGGAGATAAAAATGTGATACACTTGCAATGCATTGTAAGTCCTTACAGTACAAATGAACTGAGTCCCCTGAAAACACTCTTCATCTTGCTATTGGCCACTCAGATAAGTATCCTGGTGACCAGAACTACAGAAGGGCTCTCTGAAGCCACAAAGGCAAAACACGAACTTGGTGAGAATGACAGCCACTGGAAATAACACCTTGAAGTTCTGGAGTGTTCAAAGTTAGCATGTTAGTACAAATGCAAAACCTCCGATGAGGCTGTAGGTGGATAAAGAAGACTTGTTGTCCATGTCCTAGCAAGGTGCCTTTCCCTCACAGTCGTTAGGAAACTGCCTATGACTCTTCTGCAGCAGAAATAACTTTTGAGTGGTTTGGTCTGGGCACTTCCACTGCCTCTCAACCAATAGAACAGGTAACTGCCACTATCACCGAAGTTGTGGGGTTGGGGTCTATGTCACCCTGTGTCCTTGTAGAAGATCACATGAGAGCAAGGGCACCCAAATCTCCATCTGCTATAGTTTCCCACCCTGTCTACCCAAATTCTCTCTCATAATCTCCCAATTCCACCCCATGCCTGCTATCTTCACCTTGTTCTCTTCAATTCTGTCACAATTCAAGTTCCATGACAGTCCTTGCCTCCTTCCCCAGATGTTCTAGCCCACGGCCATCTTCCTAGAACTCATCTGAGCCTGTGCTGTGCGCCTGTGAGCAACCACAGATTATCAGGGTTGGACAAGGCCTCACAGGGCATTTTTTCCAAAGCTCTACAGAGTGTGTGAATCCTTTCCACAACCCCTCTGACAAGCACCCAGTGGAGCCCTATGATTGGTATGAGGTCCATCCTCCAAAAATGTGAGTCCTCCATACCCACACACAGGCATGAGGCCCGCATACTCCTTCCACTTAGCAGCTTCAAGTGTGAGTAATTGAACCAGAGACCCTTCTCTGTAACCTCTCCCTAATCCTAACACAGCCTTCCAGGGCACAAGCCTCATGTGCCTCACATATGGGACAGCCTTCAGGTATGTGAGGATGGGACATGGGCATCCCTTCCGTTCTTCCAACTAACTACTCATTCTTTTATTTAAGAATGTTCCAAGTAACATAGTTTCTGATCCTGGTTCTCAACATCTCTCAGAACCTTTAAGTGTGGTCATCTGAAGTGAGGTCAGTATTGTATCCAGGTGTGGGTTCTAGCCATTCAATTTTGAGAAATAAGAGTTCACAGTGCAGAAGCTATTTGTCATGCCCCTTCTTACCACTGATTCACCCGCACTGTACGGACAAGTACCTATGATCTCTCCTCACAAGTGCTATTTATTGTGTCTCCCTCATTCGAGACTCACAGAAACTTTTTTTTTTTTTTAATAATCTAAGGACTTATACTTGTGCCTGCTATATTTCAACTTTTCAGATTCAGCCTTGTGTCTGTCATTATTTCTTTAGATCCTGATTTTAGTGCTCTTCCAGATTTAGCATCACCCACGAATTAGCCAGATGTGCCAGTTTTGTCCTAATCTTAATCATGGATAAAAATGCTGAAAAAGGGGGTGCCTGGGTGGCTCAGTGGGTTAAAGCCTCTGCCTTCAGCTCGGGTCATGATCCCGGGGTCCTGGGATTGAGCCCCGCATCGGGCTCTCTGCTCAGCAGGGAGCCTGCTTCCTCCTCTCTCTCTGTCTGCCTCACTACCTACTTGTGATATTTGTCTGTCAAATAAATAAATCTTAAAAAAAATAAAATAAAGGAAAGCAGCTTTTGTCTGAGGAAAGCAGCTGCATTCTTAAAAAAAAAAAAAAATGCTGGGGCGCCTGGGTGGCTCAGTGGGTTAAAGCCTCTGCCTTCGGCTCAGGTCCTGATCCCAGGGTCCTGGGATCGAGCCCCACATCGGGCTCTATGCTCAGCAGGGAGCCTGCTTCCCTTCCTCTCTCTCTGCCTGCCTCTCTGCCTACCTGTGATCTCTGTCTGTCAAATAAATAAAATCTTTAAAAAAAAATGCTGAAAAAGTTTTGAGGACTTACTTCTTTTTACATATCATCTTCCCTTTGGGCGGCAAACTGTGTTATCCAATACTGGGCATATAATAAATGCTTACATACATTGTTGAATTATTCTAAATTCTCCCCCATATATGTTATAATTATATACTCATGGTAATGATGGAATCTATCTCAATTCTTTCTTGTTGGGCTCATCTTCTCTCTCTTAAGTCTCCCTCTTGCTTTTGCCCACAGAACTCTGGGAACACAATGTAGCTTGCAGAGTCCGATAAATACACATTATATCAATAATATGTTTCTTAAATCCTTTTTCTGGAGTTTATCCTGATTGGCTGCAAAGCCAAAGTGTAGAAAACCCACTGCATTGAAGCAGATAACATCTGTGAATCCTCTGATTTCCTGTTTGGCTCCAATGTCAATATAATAATAGCTTCTTGTAGATATTTTTACTGTAGGATAAACAGACTAAGCTCCACTTTTAAATACAAGGATTTGAGTATGGCAGTATACGCCAAAATGGGGGCTTCTGTGTACCTCCTGTAAAATCATTTTCTTATAATATTTTTTAGTAGAAACAGTTCAAGATAGTCAACATTAACACAGGGAATGCAATGGTGATACTTCTCTTCAAATGCATTCCTCATCCTCAAGAAAACGGAAAACATAATCAGGGGAAAGATAATCCTACTTCGACAGAAAAAGGAAAGCAGGAATCTGAGCGTGTTAGAAGCTCAGTGAATATCTGATGATTCTAAGAACTATACCGTTGTTCAGCTTAGAAAACACTATACCTTGAAGTTTGGGCACCAGGAAAACAGAACTAAGGTCCTAGGGAATCTGTTTCTGTCCCTTTTCAGACTCTGGGATTGAGCATGACTGACCAGAAAGGATGGGGATCTTACCTCCTTGACCATGACCTGACTGGGGGTGGGGTGGGGCTGGTGGGGGCAGAGGGTATATTAGGATGTGTATAGGTGGTGAGGGCAGGAAAAACATTTCTAAAATGACCACTTCCTTGTTTCTTTTTGGTTAAAACAGGCAATAACAGATTTTGAATTCTTAAATGATACTAAGTAGAAAATTGGGACTTAGGGGTGGACATAAGTGTGAGAAAGCCAAGAACCCAATCCAATGATAAGAGGTTGAAGCAGTAGTTACCTTTGGGGATACTGACTAGAAAAAAGGGTCTGAGGCTCTGGAGTACAGGAAATGTTCTGAATCTTAGTCTGGGTAGTATTTACACAGGTGTGCAGATCACAAAAATTCATTGAGATGTATACTTAAGATTTGTACAGAATTGATATTTAATTGTATATAAATTATACAATTCTCAATAAAAAAGTTAAAAAATAATAAAAGGCTTAAGAACCACTGGCTTAGCCTGGCACTAGCCTGGCCATCCCCTTTAACATACGGTGCTGGTATAGAAGGGGTGCCCAGCTCAAAGGATGTCATTAACTTGGGGAAGCTGATAAATTATACCACCCATCAAAGCACTCTAATCTTTCTACAAACTGGATTCTATGTCTTGGTGAGGCCTGATACAAAGCTGAGCTGTCCCCCGGAGCAAGGAGAAACAGCATGGACACAGAAAGAAGGAAGGGTGACAGTCCCCAGACACAGCCTTTCAGACCTGCAGGAAACGGGCCTGCGGGGGCCAAACTACTGGCTGCAAAGACACAGGTCTGGGGTAATAAGGACCTTTCTTTGCTTCTAGCTCCTGACTGAGGGACAAGAGGTCAAAGGAAACCAAGGGGACAACTTCTAACCCCAGGGAAAGGTAGTGGGTCTGAGAAGCGAGGCACTGAGGCCTTGGGGTCTTGAAAGAGCAAGAGGCCCAAACACCACAAGACCCTGAGCACTGCTGTGCTTCCAAGATGCTGCTGGCACTGGTGCAGGGGTGGGTCATCTCCCCTCTCCCACAGCACCAATATATTTGCATCATGAACTTCCCAGTTCAAAGGCAGGCAGAGCAGGAGAGCAGAGTCTAGAGAGTAACAGGAGAGGAAGGAAAGATTTTCAGGAGGTGTCTCACAAACTCCCACATGTGTGGAATGAAGGGCGCTCTGGAGGCTGTCTCAGACACCCACTGCATTTCACTCCTTTGTCACAGAAGCTGCAGGGGCAAGGGAGATGGCACTGATTTACCACCTGCCCCCAGGCCAGCACTCAGTGTTTTCACAAATGTTGGCTTGTTTGGTCCTGACAGCCTGCATAGCAGGCAACTTCACTCCCATTTTATAGGTAAGGACACAGCAGCCAGTTCACGAAGATGAGGCGACTTGCCCACAGTCATAGCACTGGCCAAAGGCAGAGGCAGGAACCAGACAGAGATGGAAAGCCATGACTTTCTCCACATTGGCTGGCCTCAAGGCAGGATCTGAGTCTCTGTTCTCCAAGCTCAATAAAGTTTTGGCCATTCTGGGGCACATAAAGCCTAACTCAGGGCTCATTAATCAGTGCTCTTGTTGAGACTCTGTTTTCACCTTGATTGCAGAGGATAATCATTTGTTAACTTAAAAAAGACCTATATAGTACTCTGACAATAGGAGAAATCAGGGACATAATGACCTCAGTACTTGCTATGTAAAATATAAGAAATGGGGAACTCCAGGTTTTTGTCGTGAGTCCCACACATTTGTTATTTTGCTATAGGATATATATAGAATTTATAACTTAAAACAAACAGCTAATCTTGACTGAAAAAAATGCTTAAGATCCCTAATCTGTTTTGTGATAAAATATATAACCTACCATTTAAAAAATATAAAATCTACCATTTTAGTCATTTAAAAATGTATAGTTCGGTGGCATTAAGTATGTCCACACTGTTGCACAACCATTACCATCATCCATCTCCAGAATTTTTTCATCTTCCCAAACTCCTGTCCCCACTAAACATGACTCCCATATCTGTTCTTAAGAGTAGCAGCTTACACAGTACTTTGCCCAGAGCACATGCTTAGGAAATGCTTGTTGAAGAAAAGTGAGATTTATAGTCATACGAGAAGACCAACTAATATATAAATAAAAGAGATTAAAGCAAGTATATTTTTCCATCGCTAAAGACTAACAGCATTCATAGCCAAGAAGAATTAAGAGTAATTTATGACTTGTTTACACTTCTGGCATCAACTCTCATCATCTGTTGTGACTGAGTCCTCTTGCTCCCTTTAGATGCATTAGCAGGTGGTAGTGAAATCTAGTGAAGGGGGTGGGAAAGAAGAGATGGCTGGCCGGCCAGCACTCAGGGATAGTTGTTGAGCTGTCACTCTGTGGAGAGGGACTCGGTGCACTCCTAGACAAGCCTCCTTTGACAGATTTGTGTGACTTGGCGCGTGACCCTCTGATGGAAATTCACTGAAGAGCATGGATCTCAAATCCTGGTGAGCAAAGCTTTCAGAGAGCTTCTGTGCATCGAAGCAGCCTAGACAGAAGGCAAAGGCTTCCCCAGTACCCTTTGGGTGAATTGGGGAAGCAGAGAAGTATGGATCACAAGGCATTTTACTGATTCCCGGGCACTGCAAAAGCATGCAAAGCCTCAACAATCAGCCTCTTTACTTAGGAAAGATCTAGTGTGGTAAAGACACACTGCCCTAAGTGGACAGGGTTGGAGGTAAGCTGTTTGTTGGAGACAAGTTAGCTGGATTTTCAAAAACTGACTGAGGGATAAGGCATGCACATAGCAATGGCCACTGGGCCAATGGCTGGCCTCCCTTGTCTTTTTTTTGGCAAAAGAAAAAAAAAAAGAAAGAAAAAAGAAATTTTGCTAGAGAAAAAATTGGGACAGTACTGATGTCTACGGTTTTTTATTCTTCTGACCATTGTTGTTCAGTAACTTTTCCTTTCCTTCCCAGAAAACGTGCCTTACCCATAGATTCATACTTAAAACCCTAGACTAGGAAGGTGATTCTGGACTGGCAGATTTGGATTAGCTGAGAGATGCTCTGTTCCAAGAGAGGGGACTGATAATTATCTGTGCTTTGGAAGTAACTTTATGATGTTTGGATTTTGTGCTGGCACCAGCCTCCGGGTTTGAAGCACTCTGCTGTCACATGGCACGCAGGCTGTCCAAGAAAAACTCTATAAAATGAAAATACTTTATTGCCACGGCCTTTGACTTTTTGAGAGTTAAACGAATACTGTAATCTCTTGCAACATTTAATTTAATTTAAACTCAGTTCACCTAAAGAAAAAATTAGTTCTGAATCCACCCATTTCACTTCTTAAAAAGTACTAGCCTTCTCTGTGGTGTCACTGTTTTGTTTGTTATGTGCCCAACTGTTATTTCACATATGTGAGAAGAAAATTGGCATCAAGTCCATATGAACTCAACTACTGCCAAAGGCAATGCTGGAACTTGCCATTGAGAAGATTAGGTTCCCAAGAAACGTCTCTAGCACTGTCCAATATCCACAAACTAAAAAAGTGTGTGTGTGTAAATATACACACACTTACTTGATTTGAAGAAGCTGATGTCCCACAACCATCCCAGAGTTCAGGTATTCCATTAGTAGTTTAAGTTGCTGTGAGCTTAAATATCTCACTTGTACAAATAAATATGTAACCAAAAATAATTTTGCACCAATTAATAAGATAAATAGGAAATTGAGAATTTATTTTTATTCAAGTCTGAGCTTGGATATTTTGATTATCTTGTGTGATTAATAAATAGGATGATTCATAGTTTTCTTATTGATTAGACCATGTTTGGTTGGTATTGGGGGGGTCAGGAAAAGAATTTTTAAATTTTCACTTAATGTTCTCTTTTACTTTTTAAAGGTCTTTTGCTATTTAAGTCTGCCATTTTTCAGACTGCTTAGCCTTTCCCTCAGATTCAAATGTGGAACTAAATCAAGAGAAAAATGGAAAATTTTATCATGCAGAACTGTGGTAAGTGGTTTGATACTGTGAGGTCATAGTTGAAAACTGTGCTGTATGGAACCCTGGATCCTTAGTCCCTTGTAATAAGGTAGCTATGGTGGCTGGGCCACCACAACAGGCATTTTTATGTCTGTTCCATCTCTTTAGGACCCTCCCCTGAGAGCACACTATTAAAGGCTCAAGAATGACTGTTGGTAAGGTTAGGCAATCATTTGAAACTGAGATGGACTCTTCTATAACTCAGTCTTACAAAGGTGAAATATTTCTAAAAGAATGAGAACCACTTTGGGAAAACAGCAGAGAATATTCTTTAGGTTTGGATACTTCAGATTTTCATATTCATTCGCTAAAATAACCATTGTGTTTTTCTTAGTCACTGGGGAACCCCACCTATGGGAATATGACTGCCAATCATAGACTCCATCTTCCCTACCCTACCCAAAGGGATGTGATCCAGGCCTGGCCAGTCAGACGGGGTCATCTCCCTGGCAACAGTAATTAGTCCAGGAGGTGGAGTATGACCCAAGTAGGGCCAATCAGAACCCTTCCTTGAGGCCAGTGTATGAAAGAAGACACGTGTTACCACCGGAGTTGCTCAGCAAGGAAGATCAGAATCTGGGGCTACTAATGGCCATTTTTCCTGCCACAGGGAGAAGCCTAGAGACCTGTCCTCTGAACAAAGCCAAGCACAGTCAGGCTCAGTGGAGAGGTGAATGGAAAGTGAGTCTCAAGAGGGACTGAATCCCAGTTTCTAACCCTGAGCCCTGGTTTCTGCAGCTTTCCCTTTAATCCTATTAGCGGTTCCAATAATATAACATAAGCCAAGAAATTTACTCTTTGCTAAGGCTGGTTAGGATTAGATGTCTGTCACATGGAAAGGGTTCTGAATCATGCTGTGGACGATCTTAACTTGGGAATCACAGTATTACTAACTTTTTTAGTGATTGATGACTTTCTGTTAATAAGTGAATGCCAGCTGTCTTTTATGCCAACATTTTGCTAGTTGTATTCCTTATCAATTAATGGGTCAAGAAAGAAATGCTGAAATGCCTAAATCAGAGTGGGGAAGAATGTTTGTGTTTAAAAAAGCAGAATTAGATTAAGTTCACTTCTACCCATTAAGCATTTCTCAGCACATGAAGCAAATTTACAATCTTTGCTGAATGTATTGATTGATCCAGGAATTTATAGCACAAAAATTCTTACCCACATTTCATCACTATCCTTCCTCTAACTTATGGAACAAAAGAGGCCAGGAACCAGACTGGGGAAGAATAAAAAAAAAGCTTCCATCCATAGAAGTGCTTGATTCTTCCTGTCCATATGTTTAGATTCTGCTTCTTTCCCTAATCCAGAGCTGAACATCTCAAAGATGCTGGCAGGTACAAACATGCTCCCTTTTAATTACACTACCAAATTGCTGCAATAACTGATTGCCAGTTAAATAATTATAATCAAGTGCCCATTGTGCATAACAATCATTTAATGACTGCCATCCGAAAACACTATAATAAAGAGAGCTTTAATGAAGAAAACTGGAAAAAGGCCAAGGTTTTATGGTGGTTTGCTTAAAGGGAGAGAGTCATAATCTGTATTTAAGATTAAAAGAAGCCTTTAATCCAGATGCTCAACATTAAACAAGAGAGTGGAGTCATGTTTTGATCAAAAGTTACTGCATGCATAAAAGAAAGTAATGTAAATGTTCTTAAAAAAAAAAAAAAAAGCTCCAGTAAATTATATTAAGTAAGTGTTTGTAACGATTTGGTTTGGGGAAAAAAAAATGAAAAAGAAGAAAAACATCTGATTTTTATTTGGACAAGAATACTTAGCTAAAATAAAAGGGAATAGGATTTTATTTGATTTGTATAATATCACTGAAAATAAGTGAGTTGCCATTCAACGTACCTGGTACCAGTAATCATTCCCCTCTATGGACCCTATTAATTTTTTTTTTTTTTTAAGATTTTATTTATTTATTTGACAGAGAGAGATCATAAGTAGACAGAGAGGCAGGCAGAGACAGAGAGAGAGAGGGAAGCAGGCTCCCTGTCAAGCAGAGAGCCCCATGTGGGGCTCGATCCCAGGACCCTGAGATCATGACCTGAGCTGAAGGCAGCGGCTTAACCCACTGAGCCACCCAAG
>NW_019154094.1:42170373-42185981 GCF_002288905.1 Enhydra lutris kenyoni | reverse complement strand
GATCATGACCTGAGCTGAAGGCAGCGGCTTAACCCACTGAGCCACCCAGGCGCCCCTGGACCCTATTCATTTTTTGCCCTCACTTTACTAGGCCAGACCTTTATCTTTGGGAGGTATAATTATATCCTCACACAAAGTCCTAAACTGAAATGGTTTGATGATCTCAGTGCTAACAAACAGTAGTTCTCATTGGAGGGGGAGAAACAAAAAACAAAACAAAACAAATCTCACCACAAAAAACTCAGATCAACTAACAGCTACCGCCCCTGCTGATGTATTTGGCTAACAAATTAAGGCTGGAAATTCCTAGAACTGCAACCATTTTCTACCAACTCATATGGAGCCTGGCCAACGATAAACGCCAGAGACTCCAGATTTTGTTAGAATGAATGCTGGGTGCAAGCTAAAGGCAACATAGTAAGTCCTCTTAAGGAAGAAGAAAAGAACTCATAGAAAACCAAAAGAAGTTACCATAAGTGAGAGCAGATTAGGCTCCAACAGCTTTCCTAGTACCTCAGGGTACAAAGGAGCAGACTTGACCCCTGTTAGGTGCCCACAGAAACAGCCGGTCCTCGGAAGGTCACGATGATGTCTTAGGCTATGAAAAGATCCTGAGCGCCTGAGGGAAACCTATCACAGCCAGGGATCATTTCTGTGTCAAGGTAAACACAAAGGGCAGAACAGGCTCCGCTGGTACTCTCAAGATGCCCCAGAAAGCCCAGTTCTGGTATGTTTGTGTGTTGGTGGGGGTGGGGGGGTGGGATGCAGACAGTGAGACAGAGACGAAGGACACAGATAAACTGAGGGTAGGAAAAAACGCCCACCTGCTCATTTGGGGGTAAAGGGCACAGGTCAGGACAGATTTTCTGAGACCATTCTAACTTAAAACTGACCTAGGAGAAGGTGTAGGAATTCAGTGAAGACACCAGGACTTTTTCTGACATTGTAAGTTAAGTGTATCAACAAATCAACAAATTCTCCTTCAAGAAGTTCCCACTTTTTAGTCTGTGTTAGAGGCATCTCATCACCAGCCTGTACACTGCCAGGGGAATGGCCTCAGCCTCTGTTTTATTCAAGGCTCTCCCACGGCACTGACTGCAGGCTTTGACAGTGTGCAGCCTGACCTGGGACGTGTGCTCCTAAAGCAGGCTCTTCTCCATTCCTAGGACCAGCTCTTCTTTGCATCTCAAAGTCACCACCAAACTCCAGTGTGCATCCTGACAAGCCTTCCAGCCCCGCTTCCAGGAGTTTGGTGCCTAGCCTCCCTGAGGCTCCTGTTCCCTTTCCTCACTAGGAGTGGTCAGCATCTAGCTCTCCCCATCGGTTTCTTCCATTATAAAAGGCAACATGAACACTAAACTCAACTTATAGGGTTTTTTGCATGCGAGAAGACTTGATGAAAAATGCACAGAAAGCCATGTGACTGGCACTGATAAATGTTCACTAAGCAGACGCACACCATTGCTTCTAGGAGAAAACCCAAATTCAAATTCCTCCATCAGGTGTATGATAACATCGATAATTAAAATGACATAAAATGGGGCGCCTGGGTGGCTCAGTGGGTTAAAGCCTCTGCCTTCCGCTCAGGTCATGATCCCAGGGTCCTGGGATGGAGCCCCACATCGGGCTCTCTGCTCAGCAGGGAGCCTGCTTTCTCCTCTCTCTCTCTCTGCCTGCCTCTCTGCCTACTTGTGATCTCTGTCAAATAAATAAATTAAATCTTTAAAAAAAAATAAATAAAATGACATAAATTATCTTGCTCAGCCACTCACCCCAAACATTCTTGTTCCTAGTTTTTTACACCCTGATCCATTCCCTGCATAGCAGCCAAGGCTTTAAAAAATATGCAAATCACTCTCTGACAGTCTCCTACTTAAAACACAATACAAGCTCTTTCTCATGGCCTACAAGAGCCTCCGGTCACTTGTCCCCTACCTCTGTCTCCAACCTCACTTCCTACCACTCCCCCACAATTCACCGTGCTTTCGCCATGCTGGCTACATTTCTTCCATTTCTGAAACTGAACAAGCTTGTTCCCACCATAGGTCTTTGCACAAGATGCTCCCCCTGCCCACAGGCTCTTTCCCCAGACACGCACATGTGTGGATCCCTTCTCTGCCTTCAGGTCTCAGCTCAGAAGTTGCTTTCTCAGACGGGCCTGCACTAACCTGCTAGTCTAAACTAACTCCTGACCTCTATTTTCTCCTCCTCCCACACCAATTCACTCTATCCCAACATCCCATTTTGTTTGCATCTTTGTGTTCAACATTAGCTGAAAGGGTCTTTGTGTGTTATGAATGAAGTTCCATGAAAACAGAGACCTTGCCCTGTGTGTCTTGACTGCCAGTGCTTACGAGGGGCTGAACTGCAGACACCAAATGAATATGCTGTGTTCCCCCCACAGAGCCCTGCACACTGGCTGCTGCTTACTAGGTATTCAGGAAGCCTCCACTGAGCTGAAACGCACTGAATCCAACCAAGACACAGATGTCCAGAGCGTGGCTAAAAATCTTCCCTTGGCCAGAGTCCTGCCAAAGCAGGTGGACCATGGAGAGCTCATAACTATGACCTGTGCTTATCAAGGAGTTCATGAAACCTAAAAGGCAGCAGTCATAAGGGTGAACATGTATAAAGATATTTAGGGCTCGCAAATGTTTCTGGGTTCAACGGAAGGGTGAGGAGACATAAATGCCTAAATTTAGGGCACACTGTAAACAAAGTGGTAAATGAGAATACTGTGCAACTGGAACCAGGGTAACAGTTAAAATAAACTTTTTTTTCTTAAGATTTATTTATTCATTTGAGAGAGAGAGAGAGACAGAGAGACAGAGCACATGTATGCACATCCTAAAGACAGCATTTGAGTGGGGGGAAAGGCAGAGGGAGAGAATCTCAAGGAGACTCCCTGCTCAGCACAGAGCACGACATGTGGCTCGATCTCACAATCCTTTGATCGATCGCGACCTGAGCCAAAACCAAGAGTTGGCTGCTTGTCCGACTGAGCCACCCAGGTGCCCCTAAAGTAACCTCTTGATTTTATATATATATATATACATATATGTATATATATACGTATATATATATATATATATATATATATATATATATCCAGTCAGTTTCAGATATGAGTGGGATGCGGAGGCAGAATTCACCATTTTCTGAACTTGAAGAGCACTATCACCTATACTGTATCACACAGCACTTAGAAGCAACCCTATCTTAAATTCACTCTGTTTTAAATATGTTAGTCTTATCCTTTGACTTCAGGTCATAAATTGGACCTTATACTTTTCCAGTATCTTAGAGTTCCTAGACTAGTTCTTGGAGAAAAGGTTTTGAAGTTTAGCAGACTTGCAACTGAATCCCTATTCTTCCACCAGTTCTATATTTGGTAAATTATTTATCCACTCTCAGCCTTAATTTCCACCTCTTTTAAGTGGTGATGATGACACTGGCCCCAAAAAGCATTGCCATAAGAAATAAATGGGATAATTTTCATAAATGGTCTACTGATGTACTTAATAGAAACAGGTACTCAAGAAATTACAATTTCCGTCCTGGGTAGGTGGTGAGAGCACAAAACATGACAGCCAAATTGGGGTAGAAAACATTCCAGGAAACATCTATAGGAAGCATAGCAAGAAAAGAAAACAAACTATCAACTGGAAGAAATAAAACAAGGCCCAAAGTGCTGTAATGTTTTGTTATTACTCCCCATTTAAGAAGGATCTACCAATATTGGTATTTTATGGCTTGGTCATGGTGACAAGTAGCAGTCAGGACTGACTATCAGAAGCAAGTAGTCACTAAAGATCAAAAATCATTGGTTAACTACAGAAAGAAAGTAAAGGAAAGCATGTTCCTGAGAACAGTATTTGCTTTAAATCTATATAGTAGCAGAGAGCTCATGGCAGGATTCCAACCGAAAACCATTGGGGAATTTAAGTATTCCTTGATCTTATTAAGAAATGCCAAGTCATCATGAAAAACTGCTGTGTCCCTCCATTTGGCATTCCATGGCTCTGACACCAACAATGGAGTTGTCGGACCAATCACAAAGGCTAGGGTGAAAAGTAAGTGAAAGAGAGCAATAAGGTGACTATTTTTAACAATATCAGGGGGCAGGTATTTAAAGAAAAAGGAAAAGACAAGCCACCTGCTTTGGGCCTATCACACCATTTAGCTCTATGAAATAAGAGAAATATTAGAAATATTAGTAAAAAAGAAAGGAAAGGTAACCGAAAAGGATATCTGCCACTCTGTATGCTCAGCCTGCTGTATCATTATCTTTATGATAACCACAGCAGTTTCCTAATTTTTTCCACCAATTTCTCCCTGACTCTCTGGTTGTGCGATTTTGGTGGACTGTTTACCCTAATACCACTGGAGATGGGAATATATTCCAGCTCTGACCAGTGAGAGCTACCTCCCTGCCCCCACCATGGTAACTGGGTCACTAGAAACCAGTGAAGCAGGACCTTAGCTAGTACCTTGGGAAGAAGGCTTGCTTTCCCTGGTAGTTGCTATGGTTGGGGATGGGCTACCAGTGCCATCTTGTTATCCCAAGGCCAGAGCCTTCTGAAGAATGAACAGTGAAGCAGTGTAGAGAAAAGCCAGGCAAGAGAAGAAGACACCACTGATATTTTTTAAATCTTAGATCTAGGGGTGTCTGAGGCTAGAACTATCCATGAATTTTTCAGTTATTTGAACATATAAATCCTTACGTTTGCTTAAATTTGAGTTAGTGTCTAATTTCCAACCCAAAGAATCTGACTGATACAGTAATTAATCCTACAGAGTTTAATCCTAAAGGAGGTATCTAAAAAAGCAGTCCATGAAGTACTTTTCTGAGTTCTCTTAAAAAGAAAAAAAAAAAAAAAAGAGGAAGAGTTAGAATATGTGAGATGCTGGGAAACCTCCTACATTTCTCACACTAATAATTCTATTGGACCAAATATGTATATGTATGTGACGTGAATATGCATGAGACAACTGCACTGTGAGATTTCTGTAAACAGAAGGGGACCTTCTATTTATTATGTCCCCAAGCCTTCACCTTAGCTCTCCATCAGAGTCAGGCAGTCATTCATTCTTTCAAAGGTGTTCTTAGTAAGTGCTGAGCACGTGCCAGGTATTATGCTAGGTACTGAGGATATAAAGATAATTAAGACACATTTTTATTCTCAAGAAGCTAGCAAATAATTATGATCCAGTGTGACAAGCATGAGACAGGAACCAGGGGGGACCTTCAGAAAGGATGAAAGCTTAAAGGATGGGCACGCATTTGCCAGGTGGAGCGAATAAGTGCCAAGGGACAGGAAGAAGTGTAGGGTAGCTAAGACCAACAAGCTTGAGAGGGACGCTAGAGCCTGCTGTAGGACCTGCCCGTGACTGCCATGCTGAGGAGCCTACCTTACCCCAAAGCAAAGTTCAGCCTCTATAAGATCCTGAGTAATGTGCTCAGATCTCTGTGTCAGAAAGGGAAGCCTGGTGGCTGCTGGAGGCAGGACTGGAGAGGATAGGGACTGAAGGTGGGACTCACTGGGGCCTGTGCTTGTCAATGGGAAATGGCTGTGGGACTTTGATGGAGAAAAGCCAGATGAAACTAGGAGGCAAGTATCTATGGTTCCAACTCGAAAGAACAATGAATGCTAATCCCATACAGGTGACTTGAGAAGAATTCTGGTCAAGATGATTATCTGCATCTTAAATGACATAGTCAGAACAAGAGTAATACTGGAAGATGGTAATACATGTCTGCACTTTCCTCAGACTCTGCAACTCACCACCTCCACCCTAAGTTCTTTTTCCAAACTAATGTCCATCCACCTCATGACTCAGCTTCAGGGAAGGGCCTTTGCTTCACATCTGCTGGTAATCCTTGGAGTCCTCTATGCTATGGCATCCCTACACTTCTTCTTCTTTTTTTTTTTTTAACTTTATTTATTTCACAGAGAGAGAGAGAAAGTGCACGCACATGTGTGCACAAGCAGGGGGAGCAGCAGGCTGAGGGAGAGGGAGAAGCAGGCTCCCTGTGGAGCAGGGAGCCCGATGAAGGGCTTGATCCCAGGACGCCGGAATCATGACCTGAGCCAAAGGCAGAAACTTACCCAACTGAGCCACCCAGGCACCCTCTATATTTAAAAAAAAAAAATAGTTTATAAGTGACTATACCTCTCTGAATCTCAACTTCCACATCTGTAAGATGGGAATACTGACATTTACCTCAGGGTGAGGACTGAATAAGACAAATTTCCAAGAGCGCTGCACAGAGCCCGGCACATAATAAATACTCACTACACAAAAGCAGCCACACTCCTGCTGAAGATGAGCTCACTGCACTGGCAAAGATACGCACACCTACCATCAGCTTTTCATTTCTAGGGACTTCTGGACCTCACAGTTAATAGAATTTTGTGTTAAGAGCAAGGCAGGAGCACTTTACTGGGTAGTTAGAACACAGGGACTAACAGAAGCTCAGTAACTCTGAAGGTCCATAGCAATCTGGTCAGGCTGCAGTGGAAGGTGCTGGGCAGAAGGGGAATGCATGTTCATGTTCCTGGACGCAGAAATGCAGTATACAAGCTGCTCCTTCTCAGTGAAAATGTCGTTCTATTGTCACCCCTCCTTTAAAAGCTGGGGAATGTTTTGTGACGGAAGTAAGAAACTCAGGGGACTAGCAGGTCTGTTGATGATGTGGCTTTATCTTATTCCTAAAGCCAAACCTACTGAGATAGCTTGTTTATAGAATTTCCTACAATCTTCTTTAACCAAACCCTCCGTGGACAAGTTGGGACTTGGCTACCACTGGGTCTGGCTTAATGGTTTGTGAAAATGCGTAAACTCAGGAAGAGATGAGAGAGCCATAATGCAAAAATCCAACAAGATTGGGCCCCTGTACACTGCTTCAGCATCTCCATCCTCAACCCACCCACACAGAGCTTTAGGCGCCAGAGGAGCAAAGCTGCAGAGTTTGCAAACACTAAAAAAACACATTCAGCCACCAAGGGCAATGGTCCCAAACCTACTTTAGACCGAAGATACCTCTTGAGAGTATAATGACACTGAACCTCCCCTCCATAACACACATACATGCAACCTTTGGTGTACAACACTTGGGTGTTCAGGAACCACCCCTGCCCCACCTGCAGGCCCATCTTGGCCCCACAGGAATTTAGAGGAACCAGTTCACAGGGCTTGAAACAAGAGGTAGGAGAGTCAAGAGTTCCTCTTCTTGGGGCTCAGTTTTTTCCAGGACACAATTCATTGCCACGAATGCCACCTCCTCACAGGGAGACGGCTAATGAATGAGGGGAAATTTAGCCCAAACACTGATCTGTCTGCAGTGCCTAACTCTTAGGGGTTATGGAGCATCCTGGAATCTTAGTGGTGTCAAACGTGCTAGGTTCATTAAAGTTGAAGAGGATCTGGAGGTGTGGGGTGAGAAGGGAGCCAGT
Source organism: Enhydra lutris kenyoni (assembly GCF_002288905.1). Lineage (NCBI taxonomy): Eukaryota > Metazoa > Chordata > Mammalia > Carnivora > Mustelidae > Enhydra > Enhydra lutris. The sequence goes on along the minus strand of NW_019154094.1, from coordinate 42,178,524 downwards.
CACCAGGTTTCCCTGGGAAGTAGCAGGAAAGCCTGTTCTCCTGCCCTCAGCTCCACCTAGTTCTCCTAGTCTTCTTCTCTTACGCACAGACAGCAGATTCCTTGGGTGATCTGTCTCAGATCCAAATGGTTAAAAATACTTTGCTAAATACCTTCCTAGATGAATTGAAATCCAAGACCTTTTTGAGCCTCGTCCAGCCATCCCTCAAAGGGTGAGCAGGGCTGAAAGTCATGTTCTTTCCTAGCTGAGACCCTGAGTCAGACTTCTGCCTGTCAATCTTCTGATGTCACAAGTCAAACTGAGCCATGGAAGGCTGAGCAAGCATCTTTAGGAAATAGAAACTCAACTGTAAGAACACAGGTATTTCCAAATGCAAAACATCCCTGCCCAGTCTCTAACTCAGCTACTGTATATAAATTTAGCCATGATACTGGCATGAGAATTAAAAACAACAACAACAACAACAACTACCAGGAGTCAAAGGTGAAAAGGATAACAAAGTACCACTAGTCATTATCTTAGGCAAGACATGTAAAGTGCTAAAGAACACATATAAAGACTTTGCCCTTGTGGGAATTCTATTTGAGTGGGGGCTGGAGTGGGAGACAGGAAATAAACAAAAATGGATAATTTCAGATAGTGATTAAGAGCCACATAGAGAATAAAACAGGGGAAAGGGATAAAGAATGGCTGAGGGACTGTTTTTTTTTTTTTTTTAAGATTTTATTTATTTATTTGACAGAGATCACAAGTAGGCAGAGAGACAGGCAGAGAGAGAGAGAGGGAAGCAGGCTCCCCGCCGAGCAAAGAGCCCGATGTGGGGCTCGATCCCAGAACCCTGGGATCATGACCCGGGCCGAAGGCAGAGGCTTTAACCCACTGAGCCACCCAGGTGCCCCTGAGGGACTGTTTTTATATCCATTTCATAGATGAGGAAATTGAGGATAACAGAAGTCACGTGGATGGTCTAATGCTTCACAGTGAGCAAGTAGTGAATTTAAACTTAGGTGTGTCTGATTCCAAAGCTATTCCTAACCACTAACCCATTATATTGCTTCAGCTTCCAGAGAAACCAAAGAATCTGGAGAACACAGAAGGTGACAAACCATCTTTATTTTTAAAACTCCCTCTCCAGGATATCATCAAAACTCTGAGATCTATGAACTCAAAGGAGTATACTACAGCTGCCATTTTGATGCTAATGCAACTAACATCTGAGATTTTCTACATGATATTTAACATACTTTAATCCTTAATGCCATCCTCTGAGAGGGAAATTACTGTCCCTATACTTTGATAAAAGAGTTTAAGTAACCTGGTGAAAATCACAGAGCTTAGAAGTGTGGAAGCTGCAATCCAGGCCTCGTGCCTTTGAGTGCATTGCTTTTTCCATTACACCATGCTGCCTTCCAGAAGACTCCCCAAGGAGCTACATTTTTCTCCCACTGGGAGACAAGGCAGTAACTAACTTGGCAGTGCAGACAGAAAGGAGTGACTGTTTTGCATCTCTGCCAAGCAAGCATTCATGCCCTTTGCAATATGACTTGGACACAATACCCAACCAATCTTTAGCAGCTAAGCATTCTAGAATCTGCTGAAGAATTTTCTCACCTTCTCCATATGGGGCCCAAAATTAAGAGGGGAAAAACATATTTATGTCTCATTCAAAATTCAAAAAGTAATAAATCCTTCAAGGCTCTGGCGAGTTTCTCTAATCCGTTGTAATGTTTCCTTGTATAACAAGTCTCGTGATGTCTGTAGCACTGTCTCGCTATAGTAACAGCAGCCCGAATGTTGGAGTTCTTCTTCTTGTGCCTGGGGGATTATTCCATTTTCCACATTAGGAATAAGCCGCAGACTTTAGGTTCTAAAACGGAGCCAGAAATGCTGACTAGAATCCAGATGCCCGAAATACACTTAGAACTAAATTTTACTGCCCTCTGTGAAAGACACAAATGAAAAGAATGTACCAGGTTCTAGAATACTAGTCCAGAAAGCAAAGTTATGAATAGAGCCAGCATGGCTTCTGCTGCAACTCAAGGGCTCCTTAAAGCTACCCGGAGACTTTCCAATCATCTCCTCTACTTTTAAAGTTTGGTCCCCCTGACTTTAAATTTTTTTTTTCCTTACAAAAGCCAAACATACTTGGGAAGGAGGATGTACTATAGACTCATCCTAATAAACTGGGTTTTCACATACCTCTAGAACTTTCTGGAGGTGTCCTTTTACATTAGAAAAATTATTTAGGTTTGGGGGAGAGTCAAGATGGTGGAGGAGTAGCAGACTGAGATGACATCAGGTCGTAGGAGATCAGCTAGATAGTTATCAAACCATTCTGAACACCTACAGACCCAACAGGGGATCGAAGAGAAGAGCAGCAATTCTAGAAACAGAAAATCGACCACTTTCTGAAAGGTAGGACATGTGGAGAAGTGAATCCGAAGGGACGGGAAGATAGACTGCGGCGGGAAGGGCCAGCTCCTGGAAAGCAGTAAAGCAGCAGAGCACAAAATCCAAACTTTTAGAAGTCTGCTCTACTGAGGGACACCGCTCCAGAGGCTAAGTGGGGGGTGGAGCCCTCGCAAGGACAGTGTGGTCTCAGGTCCCTCGGGGTCACAGGTGTCTGCGTGTAGCAGAGCTCGCAGGTATCAGAGCAGGAAAGCTGACTACAGAGACAAAGCTGAGCAGTGGGCTCTCAGCTCGGGGTTTCCTTAAACTGTGATCTGCGGCACAGTATTACCACTGCTCTTTGAGCAGGGACCCCCCCCCCCAACCAAGTGGCAGATTCGGGAGACCCACCTTCCTCTGCTGGAAGAGCAGAAATCTGCTGGGTTTGGAGATTCCAAACGGGGCTGTGTGCCAGAGACAGAAACGCTCGGTCACAGGCCAGGTGAGCTTGGAGGGTGGCTGGAAACCAGGGAGATGGGAGTGATTGACCGCTTTTCTCTGAGGGCACACTGAGGAGTGGGGCCCCAAGCTCTCAGCTCCTCCAAGCTGGAGATTGGGAGGCCGCCATTTTCATTCCTGTCCTCCAGAGCTCAACGGAAAGCATTCAGGGAATAAAAGCTCCTGAGAGCGAACTGGAGCAGATTACTTAGCCTGGCCCCTAGCAAGCACGGTGCAATTCCACCTCAGGCAAAGACATTTGAGAATCACTGCAACAGGCCCCTCCCCTAGAAGATCAAAAACATCCAGCCAAGACCAAGCTCACTGATCAAGGAGAACAGTGGAATTCCAGAGGAGGGGAAACCAAAGCATGGAATTCATGGCTTTCTCCCCATGACTCCTTAGTCTTGCAAAGTTAATTAAATTTTTTAAATTTTATTTCTTTCTTATTCTAATTTTTTTTAACTTTTCCTCTTTCCTCTATAATGTTTTTTAACTACTTTAACAATAACTTCCTTAAAAAAATCTTTTTAAACCTTCATTATTATAGTCATATTTTTGCCTTCATTGTATCTAACTTTATTTTTTGTATACATATAGGGTTTTTTCTTCTAAAAAATTTTTGGATACAATTTATTCCCATAGATCAAAATATACCCTAAATCTACCACAGGGTTTGTTCTAGTCTCCAGCCTGAGCAAATTCTCTCCACTTTTCTTTTTCTTTCTTTTTCCAACCAACTTATCAATTCCCTTTTTAGAATTAAAAAAAAAAAATTTCATCTTTACAGTCATATTCCATCTCTTCATCATGTTTACCCTTATTTTTGTATATATTTAAGTTTTTCTTTCTTTAAAATTTTGGGATGTAATTTCTTCTAAGAGACCAAAATACACCCAAAATCAAGTGGGTGGCTCTGTTCTAGTCACCAGTCTAATTTTTTAAACATTTTAAATTTAAATTTAAATTTAAATTTTTAAATTTAATTAAATTTTAATTTTTTAACACTTTTAAAAATTTCTTTTTACCCCTTTTCTTCTCCCCCCAATTTGGGGTCTCCTCTGATTTGGTTAGCATACATTTTTCTGGGGTCTTTGCCACCCTTTTAGTATTTTATTCTCTCGTTCATATATTCTTATTTGGATAAAATGATAAGGTGGAAAAACTCACCACAAAAAAAAGAAAAAAAAAAAAAAAAGGACAAGAGGCGTAAGTACCGAAGGCTAGGGACCTGATTAATATGGACGTTGGTAATATGTCAGATCTAGAGTTCAAAATGACGATTCTCAAGGTGGGCTTGAAAAAGGCATGGAAGATATTAAAGAAAGCCTGTCTGGAGAAATAAAAGCCCTTTCTGGAGAAATGAAAGAACTTAAATCTAACCAAGCTGAAATAAAAAAAGCTATTAATGAGGTGCAATAAAAAATGGAGGCTCTTACTGCTAGGATAAATGAGGCACAAGAGAGAATTAGTGATATAGAAGACCAAATAATGGAGAATAAAGAAGCTGAGCAGAAGACAAACAACTACCGGACCACAAGGGGAGAATTCGAGAAATAAGTGATACCATAAGATGAAACAATATGGGGCGCCTGTGTTGCTCAGTGGGTTAAAGCCTCTGCCTTTGGCTCGGGTCATGATCCCACGGTCCTGGATTGAGCCCCGCATCGGGCTCTCTGCTCAGCAGGGAGCCTGTTTCCTCCTTTCTCTCTCTCTGCCTGCCTCTCTGCCTACTTGTGATATCTCTGTCAAATAAATAAATAAAATATTTTTAAAAAAAGATGAAACAATATTAGAATAACTGGGATTCCAGAAGAAGAAGAAAGAGAGAGGGGGACAGAAGGTATATTGGAGCAAATTATAGTAGAGAATTTCCCTAATATGGCAAAGGGAACAAGCATCAAAATCCAGGAGGCACAAAGAGCCCCCCTCAAAATCAATAAAAATAGGTCCATACCCCATCATCTAATAGTAAAACTTACAAGTCTTAGTGACAAAGAGAAAATCCTGAAAGCAGCTTGGGACAAGGAGTCTGTAACCTACAATGGTAAGAATATTAGATAGGCAGCAGACTTATCCACAGAGACCTGGCAGGCCAGAAAGAACAGGTATGATATATTCAGAGCACTAAATGAGAAAAACATGCACCCAAGAATACTATGTTCAGCTAGGCTATCATTGAAAATAGAAGGAGATAAAAAGCTTCTAGGACAAACAAAAATTAAAAGAATTTGTAAACACCAAACCAGCCATACAGGAAATATTGAAAGGGGTCCTCTAAGCAAAGAGAGAGCCTAAAAGTAGTAGACCAGAAAGGAACAGAGACAATATACAGTAACAGTCACCTTACAGACAATACAATGGAACTAAATTCATAAATTTCAATAGTTACTCTGAATGTAAATGGGCTAAATGCCCCAATCAAAGACACAGGGTATCAGAATGGATAACAAAACAAAACCTATCCATATGCTGCCTACAAGAAACTCATTTTAGACCCGAAGACACCTCCAGACTTAAAGTGAGGGGGTGGAAAAGAATTTACCATGATAATGGACATCAGAAGAAAGCAGGAGTGGCAATCCTTGTATCAGATCAATTAGATTTTAAGCCAAAGACTATAATAAGAGATGAGAAGGACACTACATCATACTCAAAGGGTCTGTCCAACAAGAAGATCTAACAATTTTAAATATCTATGCCCCTAACATGGGAGCAGCCAACTATATAAACTAATTAATAACAAAATCAAAGAAACTCATCAACAATAATACAATAATAGTACAGGACTTTAACAGCCCCCTCACTGAAATGGACAGATCATCCATGCAAAAAATCAACAAGGAAATAAAGGCCTTAAATGACACATTGGACCAGATGGACATAACAGATCTATTCAGAACATTCCATCCCAAAGCAACAGAATACACATTCTTCCCTAGTGCACATGGAACATTCTCCAGAATAGATCACATCCTGGGTCATAAATCAGGTCTCAACTGGTACAAAAAGACTGGGATCATTCCCTGTGTATTTTCAAGCCACAATGCTCTGAAGCTAGAACTCAATCACAAGAGGAAAGTTGGAAAGAACTCAAATACATGGAGGCTAAAGAGCATCCTACTAAAGAATGAATGGGCCAACCAGGAAATTAAAGAAGAATTGAAAAAATTCATGGAAATAAATGATAATGAAAACAAAACTGTTCAAAATCAGTGGGACACAGAAAAGGTAGTCCTGAGAGGAAAGTATATAGCGATACAAGCCTTTCTCAAGAAACAAGAAAGGTCTCAAGTACACAACCTAACCCTATGCCAAAAGGAGCTGGAGAAAGAACAGCAAAGAAAGCCTAAACCCAGCAGGAGAAGAGAAATAATAAAGATCAGAGTAGAAATCAATGAAACAGAAACCAAAAACAAAACAAAAGAAAACAAAACAAAAAACCAGCAGAACGAATCAATGAAATTAGGAGCTAGTTCTTTGAAAGATTTAATAAGATTGATAAGTCCCTGGCCAGACTTATCAAAAAGAAAAGAAAAAGGACGCAAATTAATAAAATCACGAATGAAAGAGGTGAGATCACAACCAACACCAAAGAAATACAAACAATTATAGGAACATATTATGAGCAAGTTACACCAGCAAATTTGACAATCTGGAAGAAATGGATGCATTCCTAGAGACATATAAACTACAAAAACTTAACCAGGAAGAAATAGAAAATCTGAACAGACCCATAACCAGTAAGGAGACTGAAGCAGTCATCAAAAATATCCCAAAAACAAGAGCCCATGGCCAGACGGCTTCCCAGGGGAGTTCTACCAAACATGTAAAAAAGAATTAATAGATATTCTCCTAAAAATGTTCCAAAAAATAGAAATGGAAGGAAAACTTCCAAACTCATTTTACGAAGGCAGCATTACCTTGATCCCAAAACCAGACAAAGCCCCATCAATAAGGAGAATTGCAGACCAAAATCCTTGATGAAGACAGATGCAAAAATTCTCACCAAAATACTAGCCAGTAGGATCCAACAAGTACATTAAAAGGGTTATTCACCACGACCCAGTGGGATTTATTCCAGGGCTGCAAGGTTGGTTTAACATCCACAAATCAATCAATGTGATACAATACATTAATAAAAGAAAGGACAAGAACCATATGATACTCTCAATAGATGCTGAAAAAGCATCTGACAAAGTATAGCATCCATTCTTGATCAAACCTCTTCAAAATGTAAAGATAGAGGGTACATACCTCAATATCATCAAAGCCGTCTATGAAAAACCCACAGCGAATATCATTCTCATTGCAGAAAAACTGAGAGCTTTTCCACTAAGGTCAGGAACACTTCAGGGATGTCCATTATCACCACTGCTTTTCAACATAGTACTAGAAGTCCTAGCCTCAGCAATCAGACAACAGAAAGAAATTAAAGGCATCCAAATCGGCAAAGAAGTCAAACTATCACTCTTTGCAGAGGATATGATACATTATGTGGAAAACCCAAAAGACTCCACTCCAAATCTGCTAGAACTTGTATAGTAATTCAGTAAAATGTCAGGATATAAAATCAATGCACAGAAATCAGTTGCATTTTTATACACCACCAACAAGACAGAAGAAAGAGAAATTAAGGAGTCGATCCCATTTACAATTGCACCCAAAACCATAAGATACCTAGCAATAAGCCTAACCAAAGAGGCAAAGAATCTGTACTCAGAAAACTATAAAGTACTCATAAAAGAAATTGAGGAAGACACAAAAAAATGGAAAAATGTTCCATGCTCATGGATTGGAAGAACAAATACTGTGAAAATGTCTATGCCACCTAAAGCAATCTACATGTTTAATGCAATCCCTATCAAAATATCATCAATTTTTTTCAAAGAAATGGAACAAATAATCATAAAATTTTTTATGGAACAGAAAAGACCTCAATAGCCAGAGGAATGTTGAAAAAGAAAGCCAAAGTTGGTGGCATCACAATTTCAGACTTCAAGCTCTATTACAAAGCTGTCATCATCAAGACAATATGGTACTGGCACAAAAACAGACACACAGATCAATGGAACAAAATAGAGAGCCCAGAAATAGACCCTCAACTCTACGGTCAACTAATCTTCGACAAAGCAGAAAAGAATGTCCAATGGAAAAAATTCTCTTCAACAAACGGTGTTGGGAAAATTGGACAGCCACATGCAGAAAAATGAAACTGGACCATTTCCTTACACCACACACAAAAATAGATTCCAAATGGATGAA
>NW_019154094.1:42169970-42170273 GCF_002288905.1 Enhydra lutris kenyoni | reverse complement strand
ATACAGAAAAATGAAACTGGACCATTTCCTTACACCACACACAAAAATAGATTCCAAATGGATGAAAGACCTCAATGTGAGACAGGAATCCACCAAAATCCTTGAGGAGAACACAGGCAGCAACCTCTTCGACTTCAGCTGCAGCAACTTCTTCCTAGAAATGTCGCAAAGGCAAGGGAAGCAAGGGCAAAAATGAACTATTGGGACTTCATCAAGATCAAAAGCTTTTGCACAGCAAGGGAAACAGTCAACGAAACCAAAAGACAACTGACAGAATGGGAGAAGATATTTGCAAATAACATA
>NW_019154094.1:42115188-42169570 GCF_002288905.1 Enhydra lutris kenyoni | reverse complement strand
GCAATTGCTGGGTATTTACCCTAAAGATACAAATGTAGTGATCCAAAGGGGCACATGCACCCAAATGTTTATAGCAGCAATGTCCACAATAGCCAAACTATGGAAAGAACCTAGATGTCCATCAACAGAAGAATGGATAAAGAAGATATGGTGTGTGTGTGTGTGTGTGTGTGTGTACGCATACATACACACAATGGAATACTATGGAGCCATCAAAAGAAATGAAATCTTGCCATTTGCAATGACATGGATGTAATTAAAGGGTATTATACTGAGCAAAATAAGTCAATCAGAGAAAGACAATTATCATATGATCTCTCTGATATGAGGAATTTGAGAGGCAAAGTGGAGGCTTTGGGGGTAGGGAAGGAAAAAATGAAACAAGATAGGATCAGGAGGGAGACAAACCATAAGAGACTCTTAATCTCACAAAACAAACTGAGGGTTGCTGGGGGGAGGGGGGTATGGAGAGTGTGGCTGGGTTACAGACATTGGGGAGGGTATGTGCTATATTGAATGCGGTGAAGTGTGTAAGCCTGATGATTCACAGACCTGTACTCCTGGGGCAAATAATACATTATATGTTAATAAAAAATTTTAGAATAAAAAAATAAAATAAAAATATAAAAAATGAGAAAGAAAGAAATAAGACATTTTTATCTGTAGCTAATGTAATTCTGTATATATAATTCTATATATAAATGATAAAACATAAATTATTAAAATTAATATTTTATCAAGGTTAAAAAATTATTTAGGTTTTCATGGATTTCTTTGATAAGTAAATGATTTTTCTCTATGGTTAAGCACTTCTAATTGTTATTAAGATAAACTTATTAAATTCTTTAACAGAAATAAGTTGTTTAACCCTTAAAGTTCCCCCAACAAAGTTGTTATTATTTCCATTCTACAATGAAGGTCTAAGTCTCAAGATGCTGCTACTACTACTGCACAAGGTTACACAGCTAGAACTTTAATATAGGGAACTAGGGTCTAGAACCTCTTCTGGAATAAAAAGTTCAAAGCCCTCTCCCCCACTACAGAAGAGCCATCGCTTCTAGCTACTGGCTGTCACCAAAACTTTCTGAATTAAACTTGATTTTCATAGCAATAACTTTCTTCTTGCATTGTTTTTCACTCAGGGAGTATTTAATTAAATGGTATAATTACAAGTCCATCTGGCTTTCCCAGGCTGTGGAAAGCATACCCCTCCACTGGTGGGAGTAGAAATGTGCAGGTGTTCTAGAAACCAGCCTAGTAGCTGGGAGCATCCAGCCTCTGTGGGTACGAGATAATGCTTTAACAAGAAAGTATAGTTAATTAGAGAGTCAATAAAGGGAAAGTCAATTAGGAAAGCTGTATTGACTATATAATACTTTTTCAGAGATTTTATTTATTTATTTATTTATTTACTTATTTATTTATTTATTTATTTGAGAGAGCGAGCTAGATAGTGTGCACTTGTGTGTACAAGCAGAGGGGCAGAGGGAGAAAGAGAGAATTTCAAGCAGACACTATGCTGAGCGTGAGCCCAGCATGGGACTCGATCTCACAGCTCTAAGATCACCTGAGTCAAAACCAGGAGTTGGATGTTTAGCCAACTGAGCCACCCAGGAACCCCGAATGTATAATAATTTTTTAAAAAGCATATTATGCCTCTTGTTTGTCAACCTGCTTTCAGTTAGGATGGACTCTCGGGCTTGTTTAACTCCTTTATTTATTTATTTAGAAAGATTTTATTTATTTCTTTGACAGAGAGAGTACAAGCAGGGGGAGTGGCAGGCAGAGGGAGAGGGAGCTGATCAGGGAGCCCAACACAGAGCTTGATCCCGGGACCCTGGGATCATGCCCTGAGCTGTGAAGGCAGACACTCAAAGGACTGAGCTATCCAGGCGCCCCTGGACACCTTTAGTTTTGAATGCCCAGCACCCTCGGAGTTTCTAGTAATGGCAAACATTTTCTGATGGGAACTGCTAACCATGCTCCTTTACAGACCCTGCCTCTCTGGCCCAACTTGACTGGTCCCAGAATGAGCAACAGACCTAAGCTGGGCCCTGGGTTTTTTCAGGGACCCGAGAGGCTGGTCCATGTCAGGTGACGCAGCTATGAATTAGGAGGCTGTGGAGCTGCCAGCAGCCGTGTTTCCTGTCTTGCGGAAGAGGCCTGTCTGCAGGGACAACCCCTGTTCCTGTTACTCCTGAACTGCAGCTTTTCCCAAGGTGTGCCTGATTAATCTCTCTTTCAGTTGTGTGCAATGCTCCATTGTTTCTGTTTGCCTCTGGTAATTCAAGTTGGGTCTATTTCACTTGAAACCAACAGAGTCCTGAATAATTTAGAAACGGTACCAGGAATGGAGAGCTGAAAGTCTAAATGCAGAAAAGTGTGAGACGAGGTGGGAGGGGGAGCATTAAGAACCTTCCACATCTGGGGCGGAAAAACTCCCAATTGCTGCTACAGGCAGTAAAACAATCAGTTTAACGAGGCCAGAGGTTTAGGGGATTCAGGGAAACATCAGATTATTGGAGGCACTGTCTACTTCTTGCAACCTTTCATACAGGGCAAGAAAGAGATGCTTCCCTGAAAGGTGGCCCAGCCAGAAGCAGATAAGGACGGCACAACTAGTATCTAATACCTTGAAGGGAGAACTCTTATGCTTTTGGTCAGCACTTTGAGTCTTTTTTGACTTGCAAAGGCTGATTTTTTTTTTTTTTTCCTGCAAGCTGAAGTGAGCTGTTGTTACAGAAATGGTGGGAGTCTGATAAATGGATAGCAATCTATGAGAAGAGCCAGGGCTCTTATCAATGGCGACAGGAAGGCTGCTCTGAACCAAATGCAAACTGAGAGCAGGTACCCAGCAGAAGTCCTTAAATTAAGTCCCAAAGGGATAAGCAGGGGCTCTTGAACAGCTTTTTTTAAAATAATTTTTTTAAAGATGTATTTCATTTATTTTTATTATTTATTTATTTGAGAGAAAGGGAGCAAGAGTGGGGAGGAGGGGCAGAGGGCAAGGGAGAAGCAGATTCCCACTGAGCAGGGAGCTGGATGTGGGGACTTGATCCCAGAACCCTGGGATCATTACCTGAGCTGAAGGCACACACTTAACTGACTAAGTCCCCTAGGCGCCCTCTTAAACCGGTCTTAGAGGCACTGGTCTCCAGTTACAAACAGAAACCATGATGACTGAGTAGATTTTATTTTACTTTTAAAGATGTGTTTGTTTGTTTATTTGTTTGTTTGGTTGAGGGATGGGAGAGGGGGGCAGAAGGAGAGTGGGGAGAGAGAGTGAATCCCAAGCGGATTCCGTCCTAAGCATGGAGCCCAATGTAGTGCTTGATCCCACAACCCTGAGATCATGACCCGAGCTGAAATCAAGAGTTGGATGCTCAACCAAGCCACACAGGTGCCCCTGAGTAGGTTTTAATGACTGGACCTCTCAAGGTCCAGAGCTATTCCCTAGATTCAGATTCCACATCTTAGAATGAGAGCACTGGATAAGATTATCTCCAAAGTGTCTTCTTGGTTTTAATCTTTTGTTCTTGATGATTAAATATAATATAAAGCTTTATTATTCTCTTAAAACTACCAGGGACAACTCTCCTCATTTTAAGCATTAAATGTAAAGGCAAATGTAGGGGTAAGAGAGAGTAAGCACTTGCTTGTGAGTCTTTGCTCAATTCACTGTGAAATCTCACATGATGAATTCAATTTCCTCACCCACAGATGGGGATTTTAGATTCCTGTCTTTATGCGGCAGTGAGAAGGGAAAAAGGAAAGCCTTGTGATTTCTCTTAAAAGAGAGTGTATTGTAGAAATCCTTAACAGGATTAGGGTAACACCCTTTCTAATTACAAATATTTTCAGCCCTTCTGAAGACATTTCTGACCCCAACCACTGCTATAGTTTTCATATGTCTACAGAGAATGTGCTTCCCAATGGACACAGAACTGGCCTGGGGGAAATACCAATGTTGCCTCATCCCTGGCATTTCTGATTTTCCCTTTTAGTGTCCTATTTCACCTGTCCAGGACTGGCTCCCTGTTTCCCTGGCTTCATCTTACCCAAAGATCGATCATACAGCCAAACTTATAAAATATTGATCCAACATGGTGGATCAATTTCATCCTCTCTTCCTGGGTGTGTAACTGTTTTGAGACTCAAAAGAAATGCCATAGTAATGGTGGTGGTATATGTCTTGTGAACAGGATAGCTACAGAAACAACGGGAGATGGTCATGCCAGGTGGCTGCCAAAACACACTCCCTTAAAGGCTTCATACACATGGACTGAGTTCAGGTTTGAACTAACTGGCACCCTCTCTGTGAAGCCTGTCTGTTCTTCCCAGGCATAGACAGCAGATCTTTTCTTTGTGCTGCCACAGCACTTTCTAAGAATGCTTATCATCTCACTGTATAAAAATCGTTACAATTTATAGGTCTCTGGTTGCAATAAAATTTGTGGAGACAGAGACTTTGACTTATTCATTTTTCTACTGTGTGTCTTGTACAAAGCAGGAATTCAATAAATTTTTGTAGAATGAATTAATGAATTATGTGGATCACAACATCCTGTTATCCGCTCGAAAGAAAAGTAACCTCAGAAGTCATGCAGTTTCATCCTGAACTAGATTATGGACAGCAAAGATATGGACTTGTGCTTGTCCAAGGCAGATGTTACTACTCAGCCATGAACCTCTCTCTCATGGCATCTGAACCAGGCTTGTGAACCCTTTTCACTATAGTTTACCATGCAGACACCTCTCCTGCTGGAGCTGGCTGGTTTCGCATCCCTGATGTAGATTAAAGACATCTTGGGACGAGAGGACACATGGCTGATGTATGATGTTCTTCACACCAACAAGGAGATGTGCAAAGCAATGCTACACTGTTCTTTGGAATTCAAGATGCCATCTTAAAACAACGTGAAAAGAACCCGGTAACTCAGACAGCAAAGGACTGATCCACCCCGTTATGAAGCGCCGCAGCCGCCTACTTTGTAAACTGGTTATTGCTGCTATAAATGAAACATTATGCCCTGAGGTGGTTCAGAGCTGAGATGCTGAGCTGCGTAACTGGTGGCGAGTTAAATCTCTGTGTGATTTCAGAGATGTGAGAGGCAATATAGTACAGTGGTTATGATCACAGAGCTCAAAGCACTGTTCCTAACTCACATGGCCTCACTATTGTAAGGATTTCATGTATCAATATAGGTAAGGTACTTAGAAGAGTGTCTGGCACATAAGCACCTTAAGAGTAAGCACCAGCAGCTATTATTATATGTGGCCTGGCTATAGGCTACCAACCAACCAGTAAAATAAGGTTTGGTCTACACTGGCTCTCTTATTCATGATTCAGTGGTTTCTTTATTAACTGACAGCTATTGCTTTGACAAGAGGCTATTAGAGCAAGCATGGCAGGATGACAAACTGTGCTCGCATTTTCCTTTCCTTTCCTTCCTCAACTTCAGAAGCCTTTCTTTAAGTTTTCTAAAATACTAACTTTAAAAAAAAAAACCCCACATAAAAACAACTTGGCTCTTGTCCGTTCTCATTCTAAAGGTTTATAGGCTTAATTATTTCTATGGTATTGAGGATAACTTTCTTATATCTTTTTTTTCTGAACCAGGCAGGATGTACATAAATATAAAAATATTTGTCAGATTCTTGGTGAATGTCAGCAAGACATGTGTCTGAGATGATACATTATATTTTTATGTATCATGCATACCATAATCATATTGAAATATGGGGTAAACCTCATGTAACACTCTGCAGAGATATCAGAAAAGGCTTTCATTATGTTGACACTTTACTGTAAGTAATCATCATTAAACATGTCATTCCTCCTCTTTACCCTGAGATCACGACTCTTACGACAGAAAGTGAAGCTGAAGTCAGAGAAGCAATTAGCTAGGCTGTGAGAGAAAGATTATCTTGTTGAAACCCATACTCTTTTTCATCTTCTATCCTGATTCACAGAATCAAAGAGCTTACTGTCTTCAATTTTCTAATAAATATTTTTGGAGAGCATGGAGATCCAGAGTGGAGAAGTGATTAGCTTATGATCGCCAAGTGTGTTAATAAGATGTTAATAAGACCCAAATCTGAATTCTAAGTTGGTATTCCTTCTAAAATACCAAGATGCCTCTCTAGACCACTGAAACAGAAAATGAGCAAATCTGCTTTGAGTAGTCAGTTATAAATGGAAACTCTTTTTCTTTCTTTTTTTTTTTTAATATTTTATTTATTTGACAGAGGGAGACAGAGAGAGAGTGAGCACAGGCAGAGGGAGTGGGAAAGAGAGAAGCAGGTTTCCTACTGAGCAGGGAACCTGATGTGGGGCTTGATCCCAGGACCCCAGGATCATGACCTGAGCCGAAGACAGATGCTTAACAACCAAGTCACCCAGGCACCCTAAATGGAAACTCTTAAAATGTATTATTTTACTGTAGCAAAATGGAGAGCTGTTTTGAAAACATTAAGGCAAAAGTTCCACAAAAATCAAAGTTCTCTGGGAAATATTTTTGTTGCAAAAAAATTCATTAACTGTTAAGGCATTCAACATGAGTCATTAACTTAGAGTTATGGGCCAATTGCCAAACTAGGAAATCAGTTCATTCATTCAATCAATACATACCTACTGCTGACTTACTCCGCACCAGGTCCAGAGACTAGACTGTCCTTGTTGTTGAGGAGCTCAAGGTTTTGGACAACTATTCAACACACGTGCTACTTCTTAATCTCTTAGGTGTTCATAACAGACATCACTAATCCAATATATGACCATCGTTCCAGCTGAGCTTGAAATTGGCCTCAAAAATCCTTTCAAGAGACCCCCTCCATGTGGCCATGAGCAAGTGCTAAGAGAGGCAACCAAATTTATCTGTCATCTCGGCACTAGTATTGTTACTACATAGTTATTAGATGCTAAGCAACTGGAAGTCCTTATGGTAGGTACTACAACCCTAGTCTCCCCATGCAAAAGAGCAAAAAAGAACGTAAACTCTTATTGAGCATTGACTTAACTCCTGGGTGGAGTTCAATTCTCTTAGGTACCATAAGAACCCTTGCTAAAGGCTCACGAAAGACCAGTTATGTCCCAATAAGAGGCATTCCTCTTTGACTAGAACATTCCCTTTCAGCCTGGGCAGCATAGCCCTCCATCTTCTGTCTGCCATTACCCATGGTTGCCATCTGCCGCTATAGTCAGTCATACCCCTTGCCCCAGAGCAGCTGCTTTTCACATCTATTGATTTCACCAACTGAGGAAAGAACCAGTTACCAACAGTGCCGCCTAGTATGGTTCTTCCTGCCAGCAAGAGTTTGGGAAAAAATACTTCTGATCTCCCCCCTTTCAAGGTGGACTCAAAGACAGATGCAGGGCCTCTGTTTTATAAGCCTGGCGTCTTTTCTGTCCTTTGTTAAAGCAGTTTTCTTAGGGTCTGATGGGGGTGGGGTGGGGAAGCAGGAAGAGGTCTTTTCCTTTTAATGGCTTTTATAATGTCTTTAAACATTTTAATTATCAGTGATAGATGAATAAAGGCCTTGAGAAGCCTTGCTTCCTGGAGGTATGTTATTACCCCACAAAAGCTGAGTGGAGAACAGAGCACAGTGCTGTCTGCAAGGAGACAGGTTCAAAGGTGCCCTTTCTTTGTGCCCCAAGGTACATCTCCCTCAGAATGTGCAGACTGTTGTACACTGATCTTCAGGTAATTCACCTCCAACAGCTGGGCCTCAGGGAGACCAAAGACTTTAGAAATACAGATGTAGCACTAAGAGAAAAGGGTGACATAAATTAGGCTTAAACAAGGAAGAGAATGCCACAGGTCTCTACTTTCCATTACACATTCCTGTCCTAACAGTAACGGTGTTCTTGTGTTAGGTAGACATGATGGCTGGTACTGGGTAGAGTACAAAGAAAAAACAAGGCTTTTCCCCTTCCCTCAAATGTTTACATTTCCTAAGTAAGGCAAGATGTAGTAATGATAACTAAATACCATGGGATTTAAGTATCAGAATATATAATGTTGCCCCCCCACAAAAGGTCCAAAACACAGAATCACCATAACACCTAGAAATTTTACTCCTAGGTATATACCCAAGAGAAGTGAAAATGTTTGCTCACATAACTTACACACAAATGGTCACAGCAGCATTGTTCATAATAGCCCCCAAATGGAAACAACCTGAATGCACATCAAAATGGCTCAACAAAATGGGATCTATCCATATAATGGAATAGTACCTGACCTTAAAAAGGAATGATGTGCTGACACACGGTACAACACGGATGACCCTTGAAAACATTATGCTAAGTAGAAGAAGACAGTCACAAAAGACCAGCTGCTATAGGAGTCCATTGATAGGACTTGTCCAGAAAAGGCAAATCTATAGACACAGAAGTAGATAAGTCACTTCCTAGGGAGGGAGGAAATGAGGACTGGAGTACTGGGTTTCTTTTTGGGGCAATGAAAATATTCTAAACAGACCATGGTGATGGTTGTGTTACTCTGAACATATTAAAAAAAAAACATTAAACTGCATATTTTAAAAGGGTGTATTGCAGGATATGTGAATTAGATCTCAATAAAGCTGTTATTAAAAAAACGCAAAAGCTCACACAACACTACAGAGGCTCAAAGGAGGGATAAAAAGTTTTCTGGCTTAGATGGTTTGAAAAGAGGTATTTACATTTTGATGAGAAATCCTTAACTGGAGGTGGGGTGGATGGATAGCAACACAGTACAAGCCAAAGGACAGGGGTGCTCTAGACTTGTTAAGGTGGGAGCCTTCAGGGGGGGGGGGGGGCAACTGGGGACATGAGGCTGAAAACAGTTGTGGGGCACCTGGGTGACATAGTTGGTTGAGCGTCTAACACTTGGTTTTGGCTCAGGTCCTGAAATCAGGGTGTGTGAGACTGAGCCCTGTGTTGCGCTCTGCACTCAGCACGGAGTCTGCTTAAAATTCTCATTCCCTCTGCTCCTCCCCCCTGCTCTCTCTGAAATAAACAGATCTTGAAAAAAGAAAATATAGTTGGTGTCAGCATGAGTGAAATCAGAGGGGTGGATGACAGGCCTGGTGATGGCAGAATCCATTCAGCCTTATGAGTGTTGCTGGCTTCCAGGTCAACAAGGAGCAGCATGCTGGTCACCTCTCTGTCAGCCTCTCCTACAGCTGTTAGGAGAAATGGAGGACACTGGAGCAAGGAGCTGCTAGGTCGCTGCTTCCACTCCTCTTCAAAATGAGTCCTACTGAAGTCAGAATCTGTTTGACACCCTACCCTCACCTACGATGAAGAGCTGGATGTGGGACATCAAAGGGCAGAAGAGGATCACTGGGTGTCTGGGAGCCACTTGCCAGAAACTGATTTTTCTGGACCAGGCTATTTTTAGTATTACCATCATTATTGTTTGGCATGTACAAGTCTTACTGGGTAAAGGGAAGGAATGAATTCTGTGAGAAATTTTAGGCCTTTACTACTTGAGTCACGTTCCACTTAAAAATTAATGACTTATTTCCTGAAAAGCCTCCCAAAGTCAACAAGGCATTTTAATTATCTTCAGTTTCCAGGTCTAGGAAATGTTAGTTCCTCTTGCGTGAAAGAACGTTCATGCACACCTCACTCTGTATAATGTGTGGCTCCACATGGTAATTTTTTTTATTACACTACTACATTACAGTTTATACATAAATACATGAGAGAAATAAAGCTGACCCTTCATAAATCACTCATAAATCACAGACTATTGTTCTATACATTGTGCTATTGCTCATTTCATAACAAACATCTGCAAAAATACAGCTTCCTGGAATTATGGTCCGAGTCTTATGTATGTTTGTATTCTCTACAGCAGCGCCGTCCAAAACTTTCTGCAATGATAGAAATGTTCTGTATCTGCACTGTCCAGGAAAGGAGCATTGAACACTTACTTGCCTTGTGGATGGTGTGATTTAGGAACTGGAGTTTTTATTACTTTAATTTTCATTAACTTAAATTTAAAGAACTACATGTGGCCTGTGGCTGCCGCAGTGCAGACCTATAGGATCCAGAACAATACATTTGTTCCTTGTAAGTGTTCAATAAACATCTGTTGACTGAAAGAAAATTTGCGCATAAATAAATTCTGAGCTTCCTCTACATGCAGGCACTCTGCTGGATGTTGGGTATGAGTGAAACACTGACCCTGAATGAGTTAAAACTCATTCAAGGGACAGCAAACTCGACCCTGATTAACTCAAGCCAAATGTGAACTTTTTGGCTCACATGCCTGAAAGACTAGGATAATGGTGCCTTCAGGGCAGCTTGGCTGAGGGCTTAGAGGATAACACCATGACCATCCTTGTCCTCGCCCTCTCCCTCCTCAGTTAGACTCGGCTCTCTTCCATGTGTGGTCTCCATGCTCAAACTGGCTCTCCACTCATAATCACTAGAGAGCTGCCCCGGCCCAGAGCTCACACTGGCAAAGCTCCAAACCCTGACCCCAGTCTCCCAAGCCAAAGGCTCATTAGATCTCATTGGTCATGACTGGGTCAGAACAGATGCCCAGTTCTGCACCAGTCATCACGGCCAGGGAAATATGATGTATTGACTGACTTGGGCCACAATTACACGCTCCAACCCTTAGCCAAGGGTGGAGCCAACTCCACCAGAAAAGCACATGGGATGAAAGTAATGTCCTAGATGGTCTCCCAGAATAAAGCCAAGGTGTGATCATTAGGGAAGAGTAAATTTTGCTAAGCAGCAAACAACAGACATCCGTTGTAGTCTCTAAAGAGCTCCGGTCTCCCTAGGGAAATCTTAAAGAAAAATGCTGGTTGGTCAGATCTGTTGGCCAGATAGTAAAGAAAATATTATCTTAAAGGAAATGCTCAATTTGCAAGATCCATACTGAAATGACAGTAATGTTTACTTACACAGAATTTCCACTGATGTTCACTTCTCCATACCTTAAAACCCTTGAGGGTTACATCTATGAAATCTAGAAACCTTTAGGAGGGAGCAGTCAGGTGACCAGGGCCTGCTGTCTGCAGCCTTCCCTGCCTGACTCAATCTGGGAGTCCAGATGTCTCCTTCTGTGCCCCCCTGTCACTGAGCACACTGAGGGTGTGCTAGACCTTAGAAGTCCTGACATGTGTGGATGCAGGCAGAGCAGACACAACGCAGCCCACCCAGGGAAGGGACATACAACTGCCAATTCACACAATGCAATGGGAATTGTCTATTTTCATAAGGGCTACTCCAAGAGAGATTATTTGTGGGCAGGATGACTCATGAGAGAGACAAATGAATTCGCCCCACAGAGAAGACAAAGAGCTTGGAACATCACTGAAATGAGAAAAATTAGCCAAAACAGCTGCAGCACTTCAGGGCCTTTTAAATAGCCTCCTTCTGTCTACTTCTCCACCCCTTTCTAGCTGTTCCCTCTCTCTCATTAAACACTGATGAGGCTTTGCTTTTGTTGGCTCCAAGGGCTAGCTGAAGCTGGGAAATAGTCTTTTTAGCAAGCATATCGTTTTATCCCTTAGAGTTTTCTGGTATTATCTTTTGTGAAGATGATTCTGAATACTCCTGAAACTCCCTGGCTTGTTTTTAGGTGGAAAAAAAGTTAATAAAGCTCGTGGACAGGACTTTCTGCATTTCAAGGACATCCAGTGCTCAGCCCCATGGCAAGAAGGCCCATGACTTCCTCTGCTCTCCTCTGGGAATCCAGAGACCTCTCAGTCCCCTCAACATCAAAGTGACCACCCCTCCTTCTACTGTACAGTGAATGTTCTCACTGGAGTATGGCTCTCCAGGCATGGTGGAAATTGCTGCAGATACTCCATGCTTGGTAAGAAAGGAGGGGCTGTTTGCAATATCCTCTCTGGGTTTCCCGGATTGCTCAGTTCAGCAGTCAGTGGGCCTATCCCCTACCGGACTGGAACGGGGCCTGCAGGAGCCCAGAGACTATGCACTTCCAGCACGCAAGAACTGGGCCTCCCTCGGCTTGCCAACTGGCACACAGTAGGTGCTTATTGAATGACGGTCAACTGTGGAATATTATTGGTAACTTGGAGATAGACTGTGCATAAAAAATACTAAACAGAATGGGTCTAAACACTAATGTCTACAATACTTGCTGTTCCAATTAAGTGTTCAGCTCTTTGACTTTACCCAGTAAACCTCAGTC
Organism: Enhydra lutris kenyoni; assembly: GCF_002288905.1. NCBI lineage: Eukaryota > Metazoa > Chordata > Mammalia > Carnivora > Mustelidae > Enhydra > Enhydra lutris. Next base: position 42,157,406 of record NW_019154094.1, on the reverse strand, counting down.
CCCCAATCTTAACAAATTCTCAACTCTAAGGTGACTCAACTTTAAAGTGCTCTTTATTATGGGTCTCAAGCCTGTGTAAAGTAGTTAACTGGTTATGTAAATGTAAGTTAGTTAACTGATTCCCCAGTCCTCAAGGGCTAACTCCAAAGGACTCTAATTCACATAACATACAATCTGCCCATTTAAAGTGCACCATTCAGTGCACTATTCACAGAGTTATGCAACCATCATCACAATAGAATTCCAGGACATACCATCTCCAAAAGAAACCCAGTACCTATTAGTGGTTACTCCTCTATTTTCCCCCAACTCTCTCCCTACCCCTAACCCACCACCCCCACCAGCTCCTGGCAACTATCAATCTACTTTATGTCTCTGTAGATTTTCCTATTCTGGATATTTTATATAAATTGAGTATCACTCATTTTTTTAAAGGCCCTTTATTGTATTTTCTATGTATGAGCTTTCATACCAAGTGCTGGAATCACAGACTTAAGTAAAATCCAGTGCCTGCCTTCCAGCCACTCACAATCCAACAACAATTGCTGAACGCAGAACTCTCTACGTTTCCTATTGAGCATAACAGCCACACTGCATATTAGCTGGCAGAGGCCCTCTGTACCAGTGGGATACTGAGGCCAAAAGGCCCATCACTTCCCTTTGGGATCAACTCTACCATGTAGATGGTACCCAGTGCTCCATCTCACATGCTGATTGGGCCTACAAATGTCTACCTTTACTCCTATTTATTTGATCAAGCACCTGTACCTGACCTGCCCTTTTCAAAAGATTCTGTCCTTGGTAAAGACTCAGAAGTTTGGCGTTATTTTTAAATGCACCCAGCTTGTCTTTTTCTTTCCATCGAAATCAAAGGAATAAAGAACGGACAGTTAGCAGAGGGGCAGTGGGTGGAAGATGGATTAAATAGGTGATGGGGATTAAGGAGGGCACCTGTGGTGATGAGCACCAGGCGATGTATGGAAGTGTTGGATCACTATGTTTTACACCTAAAATTCATATTACACTGTATGTTAACTATACTGGAATTAAAACAGAAACACACACACACACACACATCCCCCAAAGGAGTATCTTTCTCAGGTTTCCAATAAGGTATTTGGGATTTTCCTGTGTGATAACGACCGTAGTTTGCATATCCAAGGTGGGATATACTGAGGTCTTGCTGTAGATCTTGAAAATAAGGTTAGCCTTGCAGAATGGAGTGAGTAAGAACAGACATGCCCGGGAAGACATTAGCTATGTGTGGAAGTTAGGCATCTGAAGAGACTGTAGAAACGCAGTCGAGGAGATTGGGAATTTCCATCTTCAATCAAAGTGACAAAGGACTGATGGCTGGAGATATATTTTAAGTAAGAGAGCTACAACCTATGTAACCCTAGATTGTTCGCATTTGGTAACAGGGTCCATGTGGATTTTTAAGAAGTCTCAGAATTCACGAAAGAATTTGTTAATGTCTCTGCTGCTGTCCAGAACTTAGCAAGGTGATCTCACTGGAAAGCAGATCCCTGCAGAACTTGGGGTATCACAGCTCCAGTGCAGTGATCATGAAATCTTCTAATTACCAACTGTCTCCCCAGGTACATATGGGGGGGTGGACAGAACAAATTAAACAGCCTCACTTATACATCAATCTCTTATGAGTTTGGCTGTTGGGAAATTAAACCCTGAGAGTCTTCATACTCTGGCAAAACCCAGTTTCTGACTTGAAAAGGTAGGACCCATAGACCATGATGATTTACCAAAGCACAAATCTGGAGAACAGAAGTTTGAGAGGTGTGAAAACCATGGCCGAACATACAAAGGTCTGCCATTTAGAAGAGGAATACAACTAGCTATAGGCAGGACCAACAAAGCAGTTGTAAGAACACAGGCTCTGGAGCCAAACTACTTGGCTCTGACACTTACTAGCTACATGAACTTGGACAACTTAGCCAGCATGCACCTCAATTTCCTCCTCTGTAAAATAAAGTGGTTGTGAAGATTAAATGAGATAATCCAAATAAATGCTTAGTATGACATCTGGAACACAGTAAGTTCTCAGAAGTTAGCCATCATGTCATCACTGTCCAAAGACGACAGACCACCCTGTGAGAGGGGGCGTCTCCCAGAGTTCAAATCAAGGCAAAGATTTGTCAACTGAGGGCCAAATACAAACTTACTTACTTCAAAGCCCAGGACTTCCAATTAGCTCCTCAGCCCCTCAAACTCCTGCTACATACAATTCAAAACAAAAAAGCTATCTCAGTAGCCAATGTGTTGCTCATGTGAAACTGTCTTTTTTGGTGGGGGGGGGGGGCATTCAACCTATGTATACCTTATGTGCAAAGCAGCTGTTAGTAAAAAATAATAAGGGGACAAGGTGGTCCTTGCTCTCAAGAAGCTGAACATCTAACGGAAAAGAGAGGATCACAGAACCACACAGCAATACAGACATATATGTTGGATTTAAGCAAACCATACATTTGGCGCTTAACTTTTTATTAGAGAGCCATAACCAAGAGAAGGCTCAGGGAACTCACTCCATTCTATGGAACATGACAAACCTATTAGTATACTAAACCAAAATCAATCACATTCTCTCTCCCTCCATCTCTCAATCTCCTTCTCCATTTTTCTCTCTCTCCTTTCCATTCCCTTCAGGGTGCAGCAAAGTAGCACGATGGCTCTGGGACCTTCCAGTCTCAAATTCTCAGGCTCATGTGCTGGCCGGCCCATGGCAACAACTAGTGAAGGTGGACAAGCTGCTTCCATGTTGCAAGTTCACACAGGATTCTCTGGCAGGACACTGAAGGCTATTTTTTATTTGTAACTACTGCTTGAATATCCTTCTGCCTCTCAACTGTTAAATCCAGAGAAGAGAAGACAAGTGGGTTTTCTTCATCATGTAGCACAGACAGGCTCTCACATACTTATTGAATAAGGCAGGTTTATCCCCTGGCTATTACAAGTAACATCTGTAAGAAAAACCACTGATCCTTATTCTCTTAGAGTATCCCCTTCTCCCCACCTTGATGGGTTCTTTCTGTGACATTCCAACCACAGTTCCGGGCTTCTTTTAGGTTCCACAGGATCTGGTTGCTGCATTTTAAGCACATTACTCTCCTGTAAAACGTCAGGTAGGGGAGAGAGGCCCCTTGGTCTGCCTTGCATTTTGTGGACAAATACCCAGGACCAAAGAACACCAGGAGGCTCCATTCACGTTGGAACAGTCACCAGTTTACTGATTGCTCTGTTGCCTCAAGAAATTCATAGCACCTTCGGGCAAAGGAACAACAGTGTGGTGTTTATTGAACTCTACATCTGGTAGCAATTTGTTCAACAGCAACCAGCTTTCCCCCCTCCTTCACTTCAGTCAAATAATCCACAGGGGCCCATAATCCCCCACAACTGTTCATTTGTGTGAAGCCTGTATTGTGTCTTTATGTTCCTAATTACAGATCTGGGTTTATCAACAAGTTTCACCATGGTAAGTAATTTTTAAGACTGCAGAGGAGACTAAAGGCCCATGTCTTGAGGCAGGGACACTGCTACTGACCATTGCTGTCTGGACTGAAGAGGAAGTGGCATACTGGGCCCTATCCACAGCTCCCCTGCCCCCATTTGGTCAGAGGAGGCAGCCAGAGCACAACCCTTCCCCACCCTAGGAGGTATAGCCTTATTATGGTGTGTGGGAGCTTGGGAGAAGGAATAGCTGAGTTTTATCCTAGAATTAGACATTTGCGTACTAGAGAGAAAGAGAGAACCCCTATGCTTCGCTCTAGGAGACAATTCTTTCTCCCTTTGGAGGCTGGCTGTGAGGGAGACTGAGCAGCTAGTTTGCTAAGGCCTCAATGAATAAAGAGCACTTAGGGATACCAGTAGTTAGGTGAGAAGATGAGGTAAATTCAGAAAGCAGAGTAAGTCAAGTTTGGGGGCAAATCTGGGGACTAGCCCCTCCTTTGGAGGGGACAATGCTGCTCTCACCTTCACCACATGGTTCTAAGGGAGGCTGCCAATCCCCAAACCCGGCCTGTGGCCCAATCTGGCCAGTCACAGCAGCCCATTCCTGTCTACTGCAAGTGGTCCAGAGAAGGCATGTGACTCAAGCCTGGTCAATCACAGACTATGTCCCAGGGTTTCCCTTTTGGAGCCACCGGAGAAGATATTCTGAAGGAAGAATGAGATTTTGGAACTGCCTGAGGCCATGTTTTTTGCTAAATGGGAAAGAAAGAGTACCTGTTTGCAGTGAGAGAAAATGGTGCCAACAAAGAAGGAACAAAGAGGAACAATAAAGAGAAAAATGGTTGTGACATTAAATCCTTCTCTGTAAAGTCCCTGGAGCCAAGATTCCATGGCTTAGCTACACATTCTTTATATATGTTAAAGCCAATTTGAGCTTTTGGTTTCTGCCATCACGACCTGGGTCTAGAGGGCTACCAAAGGTGTTTCTCTGATAATGATGGCTATGATGGCCAACTGAGTAAATGCAAATAAACACTCCGAAAAACACGTGCCACATAAGTGTCAGATAGTGATCGCATACAATCACATGTTATTAGAGGCAGGTGTGCACTAGAAAAATGGCTGACTGGACACCAGGAGAGGGGTTTCTTTAAAAAATTCTCATTTGGGGGACTTCTGAAGACACACAGAGATACATGGAATGGTACAATGCCTTCTCTCAGTACCCCTCCATAGGTCCAGTAACCACTGACCCATGTGCATGCCAGGATAGCAGAGGCTTTGACCAACTCCTCCTGGAGCACAGCTGTTCCCTTTGTGCCTTGGTTCCAGGCCTGAGAAGCTCCTTGTCTGACTGGAAGTGAAAGTCTGGCTTCTGGCAATGGGACAGAATCTTATAGCAAAAAACCAAAAGTCAGGAATTTATGAGTTCAGCCTTATCAGGCTGTACTCGGCCCAGACTCATAAGCTGACATAGGCCTCATGCTTTCCAAGGCTCATTTATGATTTCTTAGCATTGTCTTTGGATGTGTATTTTGTCATAATAGAAAACCCTATTAGTGTTGCAAGAAAATCAGCTACAAAAATTTTTTTTTGAACACTGACACTACCTTTCCTTTGTGGACTAAATTAAGGAGTTTCCTCCTCTTTTTTTTTTTTTTTTTTTAAGATGTATGTATGTACGTATTTATTTATTTGTTTGAGAGAGAGAGAGAGGAAAAAAAAAAAAACACCAGCAGGAGGGACAGAGAGAGATAATCTCAAGCAGACTCTTTGCTGAGTGCAGAGCCTAATGCAGGGCTTGATCTCACAACCCTGAGATCATGATCTGAGCTGAAACAGAGTCAGATGCTCAACCGACTGAGCCACCCAGGTGCCCCAAGTTTCTTCCTCTTTAAAACTCATTCACAGGGGCACCTGGGTGGCTCAGTGGGTTAAAGCCTCTGCCTTTGGCTCAGGTCATGATCCCAGGGTCCTGGGATCGAGCCCCGCATTGGGCTCTCTGCTCAGCAGGAAGCCTGCTTCCCTCTCTCCCTCTGTCTGCCTCTGCCTACTTGTGATCTCTGTCAAAATCTTAAAAAAAAAAAAAAAAAAACTCATTTACAAAAAGACATTAATGTTCAACAGAGAAATAGTGTCCTGGAATACCTAATATAGGGAACAAACGAGGATGATTCAAAGACTATTTTATCAATATCATGGAATGTTAGGTTAGAAGGGTTATGGAAATCTCTAATCCAACTCAATCAGATTTTCTAGTAGACATATGCTTTAAACATCGGTATTTTTGAAAAGACAATTCTAATGGACAGCCAGGGTTGAGAAGCACCCCTCTAACTCAGTCAGTACCCTTATTTAGTATATGAGGACACTAAGACAAACAGTTCATCTGGGATTAGAACACAGGTCTCCGGGCTTCATTGTATTTTTCAAGTGAATAATCAGGTCATCCTATTGTGTTTTCTTTTAACAGGGGCTACATAAGTGGAACATACAAGAATTATTACAGTTGAAATAGAGAAATAGAGAAATAAACCATCAGGAAAGAGGAATCCAAATTATTAATAAACATTAAGCTGTTTAACCTCCTGATAATAGGAAACTACAAATTTTTAAAGAAGCATAATGTCATATTGTTACACATCTAACAGATTGGCAAAAATTCTTAAATATGACAGTACCAGGATTTTGGCAAGGATATGTAGCCATAGAAACTCCCATACAATCACTTTAAATTGGTACAACTGCTCTGAAAGACGGTTTGCCATGATCTAATAATGTTCAAGATTCACATTTTCCATGACCCAACAATTCTGATCTTAGTTATATGACCTAGAATGTGCATTTTCAATGTGGGTAATATTATTTCCACAAAAGAACAAAACTTGATTTTTGATAAGGGAAAAAATCTTGGCTATCACAATGGCTTATGGCCTTCCAAAGCTCAACTCTGTCCAACAAAATCCTACTCTTTAGGATTAATTTTACAGTTTTTAGTTTAAAATTAATCAAGTTTTCTACTTAGGAGAGCTGATATAGGAAAAAAAGGTTGAGAAACACTGACAGAGAAACCCTGCTTATGTAGCGTAGGAGATAAATGTAAGAATGCTATGACCCACACTCTTTATTATAGTCCAAACTGGACAGGCTACAGGTATCCATTTACAGTAGAATCGACAAACTGCAGCATGTGTAAACTATAAAATACTATACAGCAACAAAAAGGAACAAATTTCAGCTGCACACAACATGTGTAACCTTCACAATGGTCAGCAAAAGAAGCAAAACACAAAAGATCATATAGGGCTTACTCCCATATATAAAAGTTCAAAGTCAGGCAAGTGAATTATGTTGTTCATACACCCAACTAAAGCTGTTAAGTAAAGCAAGGAAATAACTATCATAAGAGTCAGCAGGGCATTTACTTCAAGGGTTGTGAGTCAGGAAGCCAAACATGAGACGGGTAAAAGGGAATGCTGTACTTTTTGATCTGGGTGTGAATACGACAATCATCCTCTTATATCATATACATAATGTTTTATGCTTTCTTCTGGTTTATGTGATAGCTCACTTGAAAATATTAAGATATAGGGGCACCTAGGTAGCTCAGTTGGTTAAGCGTCTGGCTTCGGCTCAGGTTATGATCCCAGGGTCCTGGGAACAAGCCCTGTGTCAGGCTCCCTGTTCAGTGGGGAGCCTGCTTCTCCCTCTTCCTCTGCCACTCCCTCTGCTTGTGCTATCAAATAAATAAATGAAATCTTTTTTTAAAAGGGGGAAAATATTAAGATAAAAAGAAAAAGGGAGGGGAGAAAGCTCTTGATCTTTGCCATTTTCATTTTCCTAAAGCATTGTTGGATCAGTGGTCATTCCTCTGCTCCACAATATAAAACTGTACCAAATGCACATGGTGCTTTCAGACCTTCACTTATATGATCTCATGAGTACCCTAGCCTTGGGTAGAGAGTCAGAAACCATCTTTCAAAGGAGGTTGGCACTTGAGTTAGACAGGCCCGCAGGAATACCAGCCAGACCCCATGGGGGAAGGAAACAGGACTTGACCAGATGGACGAGCTCAACCAAATCTCAAGTGGGAAGAGGATGGGGCAATGGGACAGAAGTACACAAGACAGAACTGCAGAGAATGCACAGGGGCATGTGAGAGACAAAGCTATTCAACAGTCCTTTTGAAGAGTTAATTTCAGAATAGAATAAGAATATTCTTTTAAAGATCATGATGAACTGAGAAGTTGCAACTGTTTGTTATTAGGAGGTTTTATTAGATTTATTTGAAAGTTAATGTGTTTTCTTATACCTGGACTGGAATCAAGTGGTTTTCTATAGGTTCTTCTACAACAAAAGCATTTGTTGCTAATGTTTTTGATGCTCAAGTTCCAGTTAATACAAATTATTTTAAGGGTTAATGAATGTTTCAAGTTTAATTCAAGACATTTATGTTCAAAGGCCTATGGTGTAGCAAGAAAAATAGTATTTAGAAAAACGATGGCAGTTTTCCATATGGCTCATTTGCATTTAGCCTTATGAGAACTGAGGCTTCTATTACACTTCTAAGATTTCAAAGCACATTATAACACCAACTTGGTGGGGGTAGGTATTATCCCATTTATCCCATTATACCTTAAGTTTAGTAGCATAATTAAAAACAAATCAATTGGGGCACCTGGGTGGCTCAATAGGTTAAAGTCTCTGCCTTCAGCTCAGGTCCTGATCCCAGGGTTCTGGATTGAGCCCTGCATCGGGTTCTCTGCTCAGCAGGGAGCCTGCTTCCCCCTCTCTCTCTGCCTGCCTCTCTGCCTACTTGTGATCTCTGTCTGTCAAATAAATAAATAAAATCTTTAAAACAAACAAACAAACAAATCAATCCATAGCAGCTTACTATATTGGTAATTAGAAACTCAATGATTTTGTCTTACAACAATAAGATCCAAATATTTCTAATTTAGCACTGATTTTTTTAACCAGATGGCTGAATAAAGACAAATGGGAGCAAGATTTTAACTTCTCTTATTAGGAAAAACTAAAGGTCAGGAACAAACAAGTTGTCTCTTATCTGTCCTTTTCCCATTGGTTAAGTCTGGAGATAGAATCATGAATGAGTAAAACCTCATTCCCACAGATTTTAAGATGCCGGTCTGTTCTTAAAGACATTTCAAGAATAAGAAAGCACAAGGGAGGCTGGCTGACCAGGCTCCAGGATGGAAGAGTGAAAGAAAACATGCTCTTCAAGAATGCCGTTGGAAGGAAACAGACAAAAAGCAAAACCACTCTTTGAAACTGCTCAATCTGAAAGCAGAGGTACTCTCTGTAAAGCAGAACACATCCGTATCTTCCTAGCTGCTCTCAGGCACATGAAGCATATTGTAAACCTCAAGATACAGATAAACCCTGAGCCAAGTTAAGTTTAACAGTGTCCAGTCAACTTAGCATATCAGTTCAGTTCTCTGAGCTGTAAAATGTAAGATCCATCTCATAAGACTGGTATGGCACCAAAGGCTAGGTACAAAAGTTCCATGAAAAATGCAGATGATGTAATCAGCATTAGTTGCTGTGTCTCTCTTGTTAATTTTCATCAGTGATCTCGGATGCTCCCACGCCACAGTCCATTCTGGAATGTCTTCTCTCCTTCTCTCCTACACTTGCAGTGCCAATCTTCAGGAACCAGTTCAAATCCAACTATTTCCCGGAGCCCTCTCTGCATCCTAGGCTCCTGAAACCTGCAGGACTTCCTGTGCCGTGTGTCCAGCTCTCTGTGCACACCTACTGCCCTGCAGCCTTGGTTACTCATCTGTTCTACCAACCTAACTGTGCCACGTCAGCCTCCTGAACACCTGGTGTATGTACCTCTTTGAATCCCCATACCGCCATGAACTTGACAAGGAGTCAACATTTGTTGATTGACAGAAGCCCTGATTAAACACGAACAATATTTAATTTAAAAACAATATACATCTTAGAACATCTCACATCCCTTCCCTCCTTGGTCTCCCACAGCTAATGGCAAAAAAAGACGGATCAAGACTAAGATTTCAGAACCAAGAGTCAATTTAATTTTATAGTACCAAAACATGGAAAGCCCCCAAATTCAACACAGCAGCTGTTATGTTTGCAAATGAGAAGGGTCAGCTGTAAAAATATAGCCCCTGGAATAACGGTCACAGGGCAAACTGCAGGAACATCTCCCCGGGACCTCTACTGCTAATACAGTCAGGAAGTCAGGGCCAGTGGTGCCCTCAGCCAGTGACCCTCCTCTTCCTAACCCCTACTTTCTCCGTGCCAGACTACATCTTGAAAAACTGTTCCCATCCAACAAAATGCACTACTTTCATCTTACTGTTTTTATAATTCAAAGGCATACGTAACTGTCAATAAGAACTTTTGATTGGATCAGGCTAACTGGCATTCCATTTCACTCTGAGACAACAGAATTCAGGAAAACCAACTTGATCAACGTAACTTCATGTCCTAAACGTTTTATTTCTGCTTTGGCTTTACAAAATATTGAAAATAGACTTCACAGTCCAATTCCTACCTCCTCAAAAGCCTCAGGCACTGGGCACCCACATGGGAGGATGAACAGGAACCCACTGCTCAGGGCCAGTTGGCTATGAAGTTTGGCTCAATGAGGCTACAATGCCAACGTGATGCCTGGAGATGCCTCACCGGGACAAGGCCTGCCCGGAGCAGCAGAACCTCTGAGCTACGCTGCCAAATAGGGGAACTGTCTCTCCCCATTCACAAATCAGAGTGTTAAGTGCTAAGAAAAAAGATGAAGTTCATACAGCAAGTGACTGATGCTGAATTTTTATTTCTTTTAAACTTTTTAAGTATATAGATATAAATGAGGAAAAAAGCAAACAATGGTTTAAAAGGTGCTTTTAAAATTCTGTGGATGACTGGGAAAATAGGAACACATACTGGATTTTAGATGCCATGAGGGAATGATTATTCATTATTTTGTAATAATAATGGTATTCTGTCTATATGAAAAGAATATTTGTATTCTTAGGTGATTCATGCCAAAAATTTAGAGGTGAGGTGTCATGGTATGTGAAACTTTCTTTCAAATGGTTCTGGAAAAGAGAAGGTGTGTGAGTGTGTTTGTGATGTGTTGTGTGGATGTGCTAGCCACAGAAAAAGGGTGAGAGGAGGTGAGCAGAGACTAAGGCTTAGAAACTAAGGCACAATAAAAATGGGGGAAAAAATCACTACCTCATCTAGACAAAGTTCATTTCTACAAACAATAAGCTAACATGCTCTGACAGCCTGTCACAACAGAAAAGCAACACTGCCCTTAGAAGCCAGAGAGAGAAAAGGAGAGAAGGAAGCACACAGGGTCCCAGCTATGTGCACTGGGGCTCTATGTTGTCTTTCTTTTCTCTTTGGTTAAACACCTTTATTGAGATATAATTCACATACCATATAATTCACCCATTTAAAAAAATATATTTTATTTATTTATTTGCAGGAGAGAGAGTGCGAGTGAGAGAGTGCGCACAATCAGGGAGAGGGAGAAGCAGGCTCCCTGCTGAGCAAGGAGCCCAATGCAAGACTCCATCCCAAGACTCCAGGATCATGACCTGAGCTGAAGGCAGATGCTTAACCAACTATGCCACCCAGGCATCCTTCTTTTCATGTTCTTATTGGATATGGTTATATCTTCTTCTGAGACATGTCTATTTAAATCCACTGCCCAGTTTTTAATTGGGTTTATGTCTTTTTATTACTGAGTTGCAAGAATTTCCGATATAGTCTGGATACTAGTTCCTTATCAGATATATGACTTGTAAAAAACCATTTAAATCACAAAGTTTTAAATTTTGATGTGCTCCAATTTGTCTTTTCTTTTGTTAGGTACTTTTTAATTTAACACTCACAACAGTTGTGAGGAGTAGGAATTATTGATCTCATTCCACAAATGAAGAAAATGAAACTCAAAGTTAGGCAAATGACCCAAGGTCTCACTCAGGGCTGCTGCATATGGTCTTGCCCTGCACACTGCAAACCGCTGATAGGCAGCAGTGTGGCCGTTTGTTGGAGCTCTGACGTGGACTCGGGCCATGTCACCAGCCAGGGGTCAGGTACTATGAGTATTATAGTGTAATATGGTTTGTTTTTAAAGAAAATCCTTGGTTTTTATACATGCAACATTCTAAAGATGTTGCCATTACTTAAGGGCTTTGGAATTCATCGTTGGAACCAAGAGGTTGCCAAGTGGCAGATTTAAGGAACACACTTGATTATGGTGTGGGGAGACCTAGTTTACGAAGAAGCCAAAAGTTCAGGGCATCAAGACTGGACAATGAGGTAAGTTAAATTAGGCTGGCTTACACCATATTGAATTTAAATACACCACTATACATACCAATCAATATAAAGTATGAGAAATACTATTTCATGGCTCAAAGTAGATCTAAATCTCTAAAGAATACAACAAAAATGTCCCTAGCCATGACAACCCAGACAGGATAGACACTAGAATAGTTAGAAAATGCATAAAAAGTAATCATCTTGATATATTTTAAAACATTTTGACGTAAAAACTGGCCACCGTTTTACTTCTTGGTCATACCAGCTATATTTGAAATAAAACCATCAGATTATTAGAGCTAAAAAGGACTTCACATATGGTTCAATCACTTTAATTTAAAGGGGGAAGTTGATAACACAAAATTTTCAAGTTATTCACACAAGTACTCAGGAGAACATGAGCAGAACAAGAACTAAAATTTAAGGATGCAGTTTCCATGTTCTATTTCTTAGTATCTGCTGTTTTAACTCTGCTTTTAGCATTTATGATTCTCTTCTCTCTCCCATACACCTCTAAGTGGATTATACCATCCAAGACTGCTCTTCGGAAGGGTGGAGACTCTGCCCAAACTTCATTGTTTATCCTCCAATTGGATCCTTCCCCAACACCAACTTATCGAAACATCTCAAATCCATGTAGATAACTCTGACAGCAAATAAAAGGGATTCATTTTATGAAGTGAGTTCTGAAGGGATACTGCCAAGCCTTATTTCAAAAACCAGGCTCTCATTTCCAATCTAAGAATTAAATGGCTTTCTGCCTGTTGTTTCTGCCTTTCCTCTGCAATTAGGGGAGAAGGCCAAGGCTGTGTCTCGAGGGATTGCTTCATAAGGAAAAATCAAGGCAGGATACAGTCTAAGGATGGGCCAGTGCAGGTTGGAAGTGGGCGAGCAGAGGCTGTGGGAAAAGTGAACTGGATTCATGAGCAGGCTAGGTCAGTCCCCACAGTGATTTCTCTCCATTGGAAACAGGTCTAAGTGCTGACACGGGGGTTTCCCAGAGCTTCTACTGGCCTCCAAAAGCATATTTGTCATCAGAGGCTCTTGATGAAACTGTACATAAATATCTGACTGTTGTTAAATACAAAACAAAACAAAAAAAATATTCCACAGGAACCAAATCAAAACCATCTGTGAGGGGGAGAGGCCAAAAACTCAGTGTAAGTGCAAAAGGCCTAGCAGAAACACTTGTTAATTGTGTTATTTACTTTGCTGAATAGTAAATTGTCATGCCAATGAAGTCATATCACATGACTAAAAATAATGTTTTTCATATGACTTTCCTGCTATGAGAGAAATGGGCACTTTATTTTCTAGAATTCTGAATTCTGTAGTAGATGAGTCAGAACCTGAGTTTTAATTCAGAATCAACCCTTTGGCTCAGTCTTCTTTATTTCTGCCAGCCTGTTCATGATTTTACATCTTGTGCTATTATTGGCATTAAACTTTATTTTTTAACGATCATTCGTTACTTTCTGATTCTGCAGAAAAAAAGTTCTGCTTAGCAAACGCTGGACAAAGATGTAAATTCTATTAATGAAGTGCTTTAACTGCAATCTTGCAATCATAGCTGCATGACACAGCATCAAATATGAATGATATAGTCAAGGGAAGGGAGGAAAACCTAGAGTCATGGAATGTGCAAACCTTTGAAAATGAGAATGAAGCATTTCAGGGGAATTGGGTTATGAAATTTTGTTACTTGAATTTCTCAGGGATATAGCTTGCTTTATTACCTCTCTTATGTACCAGTCTTTTCTCTCTACTTACATGGGGTTTGACATTATTTGGCATTTCCCACAGCACAATGTTGAACCCACAGTTGGAACTAACTCAGTACATGTGAACAGGTACTTGATGAAAAATAACCCTAAGAAGATAAGTCACAGCAAATTTTTATGGAAAGATGGCTAAGTCATTTGCATGTCTGATTTACACTGAGCCTTTCTTCAACAAATTCAGCAGTTTTAAAAGCATTTGGTCAGCACTTCAGCAACTTCATGACTTGGACATCTTGTGCTTCATCGACTTTAAGGCCATTTCCTTTTGTTCCAACTGGGATAAATAGACAGGGATGAACAAGAGAACTCGGGTCAATCTCCAAATATCTCAAAAAGGCTCTTGAAAGTAAAGATCAGAACTTCATGCAAAACTCCTTATTCAGATGGCAACATTTTAAGAGGGCAAAAGCTGGGGGTGGGGGGCTCTCCTCCATGGGGCCTTCTAATACCTCATGGGTAGAATATAACCATAATTTGGCAGCTAACATGGGCTACAGACTAGGGACATGGGTCTCTGTCTAAGACCCTTTCTTTAGGAAACACAACATTTGTAATAACATTTATGAGGGAGCATTTTTAAAATTTTAAGCTATAACTCAAGACAAAATTAATCTACCATGCACAATCCTCATTTAAATATTTTTTATTGCATCCTAGCTCTATAGCTTCTCCTCACTGTACTCAATGAAACAGGATTAACTTTCTTTACCTGCTAAGTCCATCTACCAGTCTTCCTCTTTTTCTCCAAACTCTATCATCATCCTATCTCTAATACCATTCAGTCATTTCTATTCATTTATTCCATTACCTCAAAATCACCATTACCCCAAATAAATTCATCTTTGTAAATCTAGTCTGTCCACCCTTCCCTTCCCTCCTTAACCACACTTCCAGTCCCCACTCTGCACCTTGCATCTCAACCCCTTCTCCCACAGAAATCAACCTGGTGATTTGTCTGTTAATCTTAATCTCAAGAGCAATGTGATTACACTAGTAACCTAGACTAAAATAATGGCAATCATCTGGGGTTATTTGATGATGGAAGAAAGGTGGGTGCAAAAGATTGGGTTGCATTAGTCAATCTTCCTAGATCTAGGTGATTCTGTCTTGAATATATTTTCCAATCCATTATTCCTGTGCTCCTTTCTATGAAAAGAAAGGGATTTGTAGTCTCTAGTAGGTTCAGCTTTGCACTCTTCCTTTATAAAGGGTCTATATTTTGGGAGATAGACCACAGGTGTTAAAGGATAGGGGACTGTTTAAAAGCATCAAAACTTTTCTTTCTTTAATGAAAAAAGAGTTATCTTTCTACAACATGGATGAGCCTTGAAACCATCATGCTAAGTTAAAGGCAGCAGACACAAAAGACCACAAATCATTTGATTTCATTTACATGACATGTCCAGAATAGGCAAATCCATGGAAACAGAAAGTACAGTAGTGGTTGCCAGGCCTGGAAGGAAGGGGGAAATAAGCAGTGACTGTTTAATGAGTATGGAGTTTCTTCTTGGGTGATGATAAGTTTACTACTAAACTTAGTAGTAAGGGTAGCACAACAACTCTGTGAATACACTAAAAACCACTGAATTGTACACTTTAAAAGGGTAAATTTCATGGTATATGAACTGCAACTCAATAAAGTTGTTATTTAAAAAAAAAACAACACCTTATCTGATTTCAAATAAGCCTGGCTCCAACTACATTCTCATGATTCTGAGTAACACACTAAAGACTCTTGGCCTCTAAGACCTTTATTCAGCCCTCTCCTATTTCCCTCCCAATTTTTATTTTTAAAGACAGCCTACTCATCCTTTAAAACTAACTGGTGATGGATGTTAACTAGACTTGTTGTGGTGATCATTTTGGAATACCTACAAATATCAAATCATTACATACTGAATACCTGATACTAATATATAATGTGATATTTCAATTATAGCTCAATAAAAATTAAATTAGAAATTAATTAAATTTTAAAATTTAACTGGAATACTTGTTTCCTTCTGTGTGAAGCTTTCTTTGACATCCCTACTCCCCAAGGCAGGAGTAACTGCTCTCTGAGCACTTAATATATATAAATGACTAAAATATTTTTGATGATATTAGAATGTACTATTTACATCTGTTTCTCATATTAGACTATGAGTACATCTCATTAACTTCTGTATTCAGTTACTAACACAGTGACTTGCTATCAAATTTTTTTAAAGCTGTTCAATAATTTCAGTTATAAAAAAAGAGTATTTGTACAAATACATATTTCATAAAAATGTATAAAATGATACAGACGCATATAATTATCTGGTTGAATCTTCTGCATTTTCAAAGTTGAGGCATAAAAAGAGCCCAAGATCATGAAATGAGATGGGATCAGGAGGGAGACAAACCATAAGAGACTCTTAATCTCACTAAACAAACTGAGGGTTGCTTGGGGGAGGGGGGGTGTGGAGAGGGTGGTTGGGTTATGGACATTGGGAGGGTATGTGAGATGGTGAGTGCTGTGAAGTATGTAAACCTGGCGATTCACAAACCTGTACCCCTGGGGCAAATATCTTATACATTAATAAAAATAATTAAAAAAAAAAAAGAGCCCAAGAGGAGAATTGGGCATTCTTGGTTACGTTGCTAAAATAAATAAAGCAGGACCTTTCTATATGGAATGAAGAACTTGTATTTTTATTACTCAACATCTGTTATTCCATGAGGAATCAAATATGTGAATCAAAATGGTATCTTCACACAGCTATATATATATTTTTTGAAATATATTTATTTACATATACATGCATATTTTTCATAGTAATGTAAAATAATGTAGGTAGGACAAGGAATGTTACTGTTATGAGGTCTTTTACTGAGCATTATCTTAAAACACAGCCTTATTTAAATGAAATACATAAAATCGTTAACAACCAACATAAAAAGAAATAATCGATATTAATAAAGTAATAGTAGGGGACTTTAAAAACCCCACTCACATTGATGGACGGATCATCCAAACAGAAAAGGAAACAGTGGCTTTGAATGACATATTGGACTAGATGGATTTAACAGACATATTCAGAACATTCAATCCTGAACAGCAGAATACACATTCTTTTCAAGTGCACACACAACATTCTCCAAAACAGATCACATATTAGGCTACAAAACAAATCTCAACAAATTAAAAAAAATCATACCTTGGATCTTTTCTAACCACAATGCTATGAAACTAGAATTCAACCACAAGAAAAAAATCTGGCAAGAGCACAAACACATAGAGGTTAAATAACATGTTACTAAACAATGAATGGGCCAACCAAGGAATCAAAGAAGAAATTGAAAATTACATGGAAACAAATAACATATACAATGACTCTTGGAATACTGAAAAATAAAATTATTTAAGAAAAAGAAAATTACATGGAAACAATAAAAATGAAGACACATGTCCAAAATCTTTGGGATACAGTCAAAGTAGTTCTAAGAGGGAAGCTTATAGCAATACAGGACTACATCAGGAAGCAAGAAAAATCTCAAACAACCTAACCTTACCCATAAAGGAGCTAGAAAAAAGAACAACAAAACCCAAGACCAGCAAAAGGAAGGAAATAATAAAGATTAGAGCAGAAATAAGTGAAAAAGAAGCTTAAAAAATTTAGAACAGATCAATTAAAACAGAGGCTGGTTCTTTGAAAAGATCAACAAAATGGATAAATTTCTAGTTAGACTCATTAAAAAAAATAAAGAGAAAAATTCATGTAAACAAAATCACTAATGAAAGAGAAGAAACCACCACCAACACCACAGAAATATAAACACTTGTAACAGAATATTATGAAAACCTATATGCCAACAAATTGGACAACTTAGAAGAAATGGACAAATTCCGAGAAACATGATATCCTAAAAATGAAGCAGGAAGAAATAGAAAATTTGAACAGACTGCCAGCAAAGAAATTGAATCAGTAATAATAATAATAAAAAAAAAAACAAACCTCCCAACAAACAAAAGTCCAGAACTAGACAGCTTCATAGGTGAATTCTACCAAACATTTAAAGAGGTATTAATACTTATTCTCAAACTATTCTAAAAAATATAAGAGGAGTAAAACTTTAAAATTCACTCTATGAGGCCAGTATCATCCTGATACCAAAACAAGATAAAGACACCACAAAAATGGGAACTACAGACAAATATCTCTCATGTATATAGAGATATTTCTCTATATCTCCATATAAAGATGGAAAATTCTCAACAAAATACGAGCAAACAGAATCCAGCAATATATTTTAAAAAATCATACAACATTCCTAAGTGGGATTTATTCCTGGGATGCAAGCGTAGTTCAACAGTCACAAAACAATCAATGTGACACATCACATCAATAAGAGAAAGGATAAAAACCAGATGCAAAAAAAGCATTTGATGAAGTACATCCATTTATGATTAATAACAACAATAACAACAACAACAAAACCCTCTACAGAGTAGGTCTAGAGGAAACATATCTCAACAAAACAAAGACCTTATGGTAAAAGCTCACAGCCAACATCATACTCAATGGTAAAAAACCAAGAGCTTTTCCCCTAAGGTCACAGGACAAGGATGTCCACTCTTACCACTTTTATTCAATATAGTACTATAAGTCCTAGCCAAAGCAATTAGACAACATAAAGAAATCAAAGGCATCCAAATTGGTGAGGAAGAAGTAAAACTCTATTTGCAGATGACATGATACTCTGTATAGAAAACCCAAAGACTTAAAAAAACTATTAGAACTGATAAATGAATTCAGTAAAGTCTATAGGATACAAAATCAATGTACAGAAATCTGTTGCCTTCATATACACTAATAATGAAACAGCAGAAAGAGAAATTAAGAAAACAATCCCATTTACAATGGCATCAACAACAATTAAATATCTAGGAATAAACTTAACCAAGGAGATGAAAGACCTGTACTCAAAAAGCTATAAAGCATGGATAAAAGAAATTCAAGATAATGCAAAGAAATGGAAAGACATTCCACGCTCATGAGTTGGAAGAACAAATATCATTAAAATGTCTATACTACCCAAAGCAATTTACAGATTT
The DNA here is from genome assembly GCF_002288905.1 of Enhydra lutris kenyoni. Lineage (NCBI taxonomy): Eukaryota > Metazoa > Chordata > Mammalia > Carnivora > Mustelidae > Enhydra > Enhydra lutris. The sequence goes on along the minus strand of NW_019154094.1, from coordinate 42,138,758 downwards.
AGGGCAATCCCTCTCAAAATACCAACAGCATTTTTCACAGAACTAAAACAAACAATCCTAAATTTCTTTTAAAAGATTTTATTTATTTATTTGAGAGAGAGAAAGAGAGAGAGAGAGAGAGAGCAAGTGGGGGGAGGGGGAGAGGGGGAGAGGGAAAGAGAATTGCAGGCAAACTCTGTGCTGAGTGCAGAATCCAATGCTGGGATTGATCCCATTACCCTGAAGTCTTGACCTGAGCGAAAATCAAGAGTTAGAAGCTTAACCAAGTGAGCCACCCAAACAATCCTTTTGGAACCACAAAAGACCCAAAATAACCAAACCAACCTTGAAAAAGCAAAGTAAAACTGAAGATACCACAATTCCATACTTCAAGTTACATTACAAACTGGTAGCAATTAAGTCTGTATGGTACTAGCATAAAAACAGATGCACAGATCACTGGAATAGAACAGAAAACCCAGAAATAAACCCACTATATGGTCAATTAGTCTTCAACAAAGAAGGAATGAATATACAATGGAAAAAAAATCTCTTCAACAAATGGTGTTGGGAAAACTGGACAGCAACATGAAAAAGAATGGAATTGGACTATTTTCTTTCACTATACACAAGAATAAACTCAAAATGGATTACAGACCTAAGTGAGACCTGAAATCATAAAAATCCTTCAAGAGAGCACAGACAGTAATCTCTCCAACATGGGAAGTAGCAATTCTTTTCTAGATATATCTCTTGAGGCAAGGGAAATAAAAGCAAAAATAAACTATTGGGACTATGTCAAAATAAAAAGCTTCTGCCCAGTGAAGGAAACAATATACAAAACTAAGGAAATGATCTACAAATAGGAGAAGATATTTACAAATGGCATATCCAGTGAAAGGTTACTATCTAAAATGTATAAAGACATGATACAACTTAATACTCAAAAAACAAATAATCCAATTTAAAAATGGGCAGAAGACACGAACAGATATTTCTCCAAAGAAGACATCCAGATGGCCAACAGTCACATGAAAAGATGCTCAATATCACTCATCATCAGGGAAATGCCAATCAAACCACAATGAGATATTACCTCACATCTGTCAGAATGACTAAAATAAAAAAAAAAAAAACATAAGAAACAGCAAGTGTTGGGGAGGATGTGGAGAAAAAGGAACTCTTGTGCATTGCTGATGGGAATGCAAACTGGTGCAGCCACTATGGAAAACATTATGGAGGTTCCTCAAAAAATTAAAAATAGAACTACCCTACAATCCATTAATCACACTACTAGGTATTTACACCTCCCCCCCCCAAATAAAACCACTAATTGAAAGGGATACGTGCACTCTTTTGGTTATTGCATCATTATTCACAACAACCAAACTACAAGACCAGCCCGAGGTATCCACTGATAGATGAATGGATAAAGAAGATGTGGCATATAATACAATGGAGTATGATTCAGCCATAAAAAAGAATGAAATCTTGCCATTTGCAACAACATGCATACAGCTAAAGAGTATAATGGTACGTGAAGTAAGTCAGAAAAAGGTAAATATCATGATTTCAGCCTTATGTGGAATTTAAGAAATGAAACAAAAACAAAGAAAAAAAAAGAAAGAAACCAAGAAACAGACTCTTTACTATAGAATACTGATGGTTACCAGAGAGGAGGCATGGGGGAAATGGGGTTAAGTTAGGAAGAGTACACTTATTATGATGGAAAATAAGATGAAATTAAAAAAGCAAAAAAAGGGGTGCCTGGGTGGCTCAGTCGATTGAGCAGCTGTCTTCGGCTTGGGTTGTGATCTCAGGGCTCTGGGATCGAACCCCACAACGGGCTCCCTGCTCAGCAGAGAGCCTGCTTCTCCCTCTCCCTCTGCCTGCCGCTCTGCCTACTTGTGCTCTCTATCTCTCTGTCAAATAAATAAATAAAAATATTTTTTAAAAAAAGCAAAAAAAATTTTTTTTAAATTAAAAAGGAAAACCACAGCCCTATTTATTTAATTATTATTATTTTAAAAATTTACTTATTTGACAGAGAGTGGAAGAGCACAAGCAGGCAGTGCAGCAGAGGGAGAAGCAAGCTCCCACTGAGCAGGGAGCCCAATGCAGGGGGCTCGATCCCAGGACCTTGGGATCATGATCAGAGGCGAAGACAGTTGCTTAACCAACTGAGCCACCCAGGTAGCCCCCTGCCCTCCACAGCCCTATATAAAGCTTTTTAAGAAAATAAATGATCCTTCTCTAATATAAGGATCACAAATTCTAACACCTGCAAGGGTCATTAACTCAAGAGCTTCTTTTAAATGGAGAGTATCACCTAAAAAATAACTTTGGGCAAAAAAACAAGTGTGTGTCTCCAAAAAGGAAACCAGGTGATAAGGAACAAGTGTAGAAGATTTACTTTACATGTGGAATATTTTTTATACCTTTAAATTTCATATAAAGTACATTATTTATCTATAAAATTTGCATCCTGGCTCCAGCTAACCAATCACTATTAAGAAATGCAGGCCTGGGCTCGCCAGATCTGATTTTTCAAAGAAATTAGAAATGGGAAAATTCAGATTTTTATGTAAAACTCATAAGTTTTAAATGTTGACTTTATTCAGAATTTAGAACACAGGGGAGGGCCAAACAAAACACACCTGCAAGCCATATCTGGCTCACAGGCCAACCAGTCTACCATCTCTAATCAAAAATTTGATGTGTGGGGATGCCTGGGTGGCTCAGTGGGTTAAAGCCTCTGCCTTCTGCTCAGGTCCTGATCTCAGGGTCCTGGGATCGAGCCCTGCATTGGGCTCTCTGCTCGGCGGGGAGCCTGCTTCCTCCTCCTCTCTCTGCCTGTCTCCCTGCCTACTTGTGATCTCTGTCAAATAAATAAATAAATCTTTAAAAAAAAAACTTGATGTGTGGCTTATGATTCCAAAAACAATAAATATAACTGAATGGAGGAAAATTTCAAAAAGAAAACTCTGACTTGTGGATGAAACCATGTCCCCTCCTGCCCCACCATCTATTTAGTCACTCTTGGTCTCTTAAACTTCACCTTTTCTTCCTGGGTCTTTGAAAAGGCTATTAATGTTTGACCAGCTAAAATGCAAAGCAAGTCAGATCTCACCAAGAATCTGCCCATTATCCTAGCATCCAGCTCTGTTTTAAAGAGTGAAATTTGGGGTCACTTTCAAGCTGCAATTCATCTAGCCAACAAAAGAGAAGTATATGAATTATTTCTAGCTGGGTAGAAATAGTCCCTCAGCAAACTAGTCAAACAATTGCATAGTTGAAAAGATCTGTAAGTTATTTTAACCTTATCAGGCAGTACAGTGCTACACAAAGGATAAAATGGCGGCCATGATCAACATAATGTTTTGAACCATGTCTGGGAACCAATAACAGCTCTGGGGAAAATCTCAAATTCTCTTTAAGTTCAGCACAGATACTGTTCATCTTCTGAAACTGAAGCTAAGAGACTCTATGTGGGCCTAACTATTGGTTATGAGTGGAGTACTACATCCATTTAATGCTCAGAGGACACCAAGGCAAGTTAAAGAAGAACTGGTTATAGCTTTTTTTTTTTTAATGTTTTATTTATTTAAATAATCTTTACCCCATGTGGGGCCTGAACTCATGACCCCCAGATCAAGAGTTGCATCTTCTGACTGAGTCAGCTGGGTACCCCAGAACTGATTTCAGTTTTATTTATTTATTTTTTCTTTTCTTTTTTTTTTTTAAAGATTTTATTTATTTATTTGACAGACAAGAGATCACAAGTGGGCGGAGAGGCAGGCAGAGAGAGGAGGAAGCAGGCTCCCCGCTGAGCAGAGAGCCCGATGTGGGGCTCGATCCCAGGACCCTGAGATCACGACCTGAGCTGAAGGCAGAGGCTTAACCCACCCAGGCACCCCAAGATTTCAGTTTTAAATGTAGTACTAGAGATGTACTATCTTGCCTCTCTGGTGTGCCTGAAACTCTCACCTCAATCTGCTGAAAGTTTCAAAGGATTTGACTCTGGTAGGTTCGATTTTCTTTACTCAGTGCTACTAGTTCCAATCTTCTGAACAGCAGCCTTAGTTTGCCACCAGCTAGTCCAGTATCCAGCCTGAATGTCTACTCAATGACCACTGGAGCCTGCCCCAGTGGTAAAGACATACAACCCCAGGCAGGGGTAGGAATGGTGTAGTCATCAATAAATAGGACAATAGGACTAATGGCATCTTTGCAAATGTTCCACTCCTGTGGGACACAGGCACTCACGGTTTTCTTTATGCAGCTTGTGGAAATGATAAGACAGGCCACATTTCTCCTAAGAACTTCTTCACGGAAATTAAGATCTGCAATATATTCTAATTGACAAGTAAAGCATAACTCTCTCAGGTTGTGACTGGGGAAGCCATTTTATAGTAGAGTTCAGTGACCTAAGATGTATCCAATATCAAATAAAAGCCCATGCAGCGTTGGTGGTATAGTGGTGAGCATAGCTGCCTTTCAAATAAAAGCCAGGCATATTCCCTCTGACGAACATGGCCAAAGCCCAGTCTCCCCTATCTGACATTCTGATATGTGGACATCAGAAACAACTCTCCCATGGCCACAGGCATACTGTTCTTCAGACAGGACCAGAGGTGCTTGAAAATCCGTAACCCATATTCCCTTTAATTATGTGCACTGGGCACATGCTACACAACAATCTGCATACATCAACATACAGTGACTGCAGAAGGTTCCTTCTTCTCTGATAATTAGCAGACTTATTTAGCAATGTTTGTCAAATCATAATTCACCGCTTCCTTACTATGCCATAAATCTGAGCATCAAGTAGGTTTCAAACACACCAGTCCTCAGTACAAAAAGCTTGTTTTATTCTTACCTCAGCAGCTTGGGTCTCTTGGTGCAGCAAAGTGAGGCCTGTCAAGTCTTCTAAGAAGGAATGTGAAGAATTAAACACCTTCGCTAGGAAATTAAATCCTTCTCGTTCATATTGATCAAGAACCTGTAAAACATTTATATTTGTTAAAAGGGGCTGCAGGCTTTAAAAGTATATTACAAGATTTTCACTTCTATAAGCACTTGTCAAAAATGAAACTAAAACTAGAATTAAACATGGGGATAATAATGCAATCTGGAGGGCAAAAACTGGGAGGGCTTAGTATTTATCACTTTCCCTTCTCAGAAACAACGACAATATCCTTTTCCAATTCACATGACAATTTTTGTCAAATAAGTTTTATGCAAATTCACTAAAAATTCTGTAAAAGCTGGGTTTCTTACTTCTAAAGTTCACCTATTAGGGGGGAAAAAATGGGCCAGAAAAGAACCAAGAAAAAAATTAAAAAGGATAAAGACAAACGGACAAATAGATGGGAAATGTGATCTACTGGCTAGGCATACATTTTTTTAAAAAACAATAACTCAAAACGTAAAAATAAATTTCACTAGGCATGTCACAAAAGAGGATATCCAAATGGCCTATAAACATATGAAAAGTTGATCAACATTACAAGTGATTAGGGAAATGTAAACTAAAACCATAATGAAATCTTACATTATAAACACCAAAATGGCTAAAGTAAAAAAGAAGATTTCAAGTACTGACAAGAATGTAGAACTGGGATTCTCATGGGAGTACAAAATGAGAAAGCCATTTTCGAGGCTTAAGACTTATATGCCCTGTGATCAAGCAGTTATACTCCTAGATATATATACCCTGCAAAAAAAAGGTATGTGGTTATGTATCAGAAGACCCAAACAAAGTGTCCACAGCAGCACTATTCACGGTAGTCCAAACTAGATACTACTCAAGCGTGCAATAGTAGAATGAATGAACAAACAGGTATATTCATGCAATAGAATACTACTTAGCAATGAAAACAAACTATTATCTGCTTGCAACAATATAGATAATTCTCATAAACATAATGTTAAACGATAAAGAGAGAAGCAATATTTAATGCACAATTACATTTTTATATATAAAATTTTAAAAGAGAACAGGCAAAATGAATCTAAGTTAGGCAAGTGGTTACCCATGGAGGGACTGTAACTGGAAGGGGCACAAGGGAGGTTCTGGATACTGATAACATTTGTTTCTTTATCTGGGTGTTGGTATACTTTGTGAAAAGTCATCAAGCACTTTTTTGTATATATGTTATCCCCTGGTAAAAAGATTTAAAGCCTGCGTCTTGACAGGAGAACAATACAAGAATGTCTGAGTTCTCAGAAGCAAAGAAAATAATGATTATTATAATCAAAAACTCAAAGATCACAGGAATTGTGAGTGTTAGGAAACAGTAAACCAGAGTGTCTCAAAAATTCTCTCAGAACTCAGAAGAAATAGATGAATGTCTCAAAAAGCAGACATTGAGGATAAATCCAAGAAATCAATTACACATGAATAGAAAGGCTGAAGAAACAGTAACACAAGAAAACAATCTTTAAAACTTCTCCATAAAAGAGATGAGAATGTATAAACACTTTGATGCAATAATTCCACTTCAAAGACTTTTCATACAGATACAGTTGTCCATGGGTCAAAGAAGTTGACATGTAACGATGCTCACTGAAACACTCTTTGCAGCAACAAAAGATTAGAAGCTACTACTCTTTAACAGGGAGCTGGTTGACAAAATTATGGTGTATTTACAATTTAGGGCACAATTTAGACCCGTTAAAAGAATGAGGTAGCTCTACAGTATTTATATAAACTTGTTTCCAAGACATACAGGTATATTAAAAGCAATGTCCAGACCATGTGTTTGGTAGTAATCTCTTAAAAAAAAGATGGAGGAGTAAAGAAAAAGAAAGGGAAATGCAGCTGTGTGTATGCTTGTTCCTGCATATAATAAGATCTCTGGAAGTATGTATACACACGACTGGCATCAAGTAGTTGGCTCTGCAAATTCTTCTATACTACCTGAATTTTTAAAACCGTGTGCATATATTACTTATTTAAATGATATTAAAGTCTCTCTTTTTTCCCTTTAGTGCTGGAGAAAGGTCCCAGCAGAGGAGGAGGAAAGAGTCCTAAAACCCTGATGAAGCTAGAGCTGAGATGGGGGGCAGCCCTCCCCTTCAGCCATGGGAAACAAAAAAGCAGTTGTGATGTTAGGAAGAGCAGGGAACTGGGGGCTGAGAAGTTCTGGGGTCTGACAGCAGGCAGCAAGGTCATCTGCTGCCAGAGAAGGGGATGGGTGGACCATGGCAGTAATGGTCTGGGACAGCTGTGTGGGGAATGTGAGAAAGGAAGTAGAGGCCCCTGCTCAGGACGGATAATATACATTTTGGGAGAAATGTGGACAAAAGGACCATGTAAGCGTGGGCACTGACAGGATAAAGGCAACAGGGAGGTCAAAGAAATCAAGGGGCTGCTGAGTACCAGTGAAGGGAGCCAAGGGAGGTAAGGTAAGACCTGCAGACTGGAGGGAAGAGATACACGGGGGATCATGGAGGAGCAAAGGGTGATCAGTATGCCTCAAGGTCACACAGCAAAGCCTTTGGCTGATGAGCCCCAGTAAATTAATCTGACAACCCAATGCCTGGATAAAAAGGCACTTAGTAACTGAATCCCTCAGTAATAAAGAGATTCCTTACAAACAAGAATTTTATCTTAGGAAAAATATGCATGAAAATTAATGATCTTTTTCAAAATGATAAATACTACGTGCTTGGTGATCACTTATTTCTGAACCATTAAGCTCACTAATTAGCTAGTTTGTGCCACGTTTTCAATAAGGTGAAAGAAGAAACAGGTTTGAAAAAATGGATTAAACATTTTTTATAAATTAGAATTCCAGAGATGACACTTTGTTGGACCTTAATTAATCTTTCAGATTTCAAGTCCATGTTTCCACAGATAATTCTGCAGTGCTACAAATCTGAATAGCAGAAAAACTAACAACAAGAGCAGTAGGAGTAAAAGCCTCCCCCCATAATCAATACGTACCGAAAGTTTAATGCTGAAACACTATTCATAGCTCTGGCTTCAAAAATATGTGGAAAAACTTAATCCTCCAGGGGCATATTTAATCATGCAAGGGTTTTCTAGTATTCCCTTTATGTGCTGGGAAGTTAATTTGTGTTACGAGTATAAGCAGCTTATAAAAGGTACAAAGATATTTTCCCCTACAGTTTGACCTTCTTAAAGGGGAAAATGTGTTTTAAATTACCCCCCAGCCTCAAAAAGATACCATCACAATGAATATGAGCACTGCTACAGAGTCAGTCTGCAAACACACTGAACCTCCTAAGTAATTATATAATACATGGTCCTGAGAAGTGTGCACATTACATTTTGACAGGTTATTAAGTACTCTAAGGTACTGGGAGAGTTTGCTAAGTAGAGAAATAATGACTTTTAATACAAAATATGGATCCTTTCCTGATGAACATGATTTTCCTTACTTCACTGTTCTCTAAGGCTGGGTGAGCTTTACTTGTGTCACATGCACACTGCTGGACAAAGACAGTAGAATCTCTTTTTAAGACACGGTTTTAGGAGTATCCGTTCTCTTGCTGAGATTCTTTGAGGACTCTTTACTAGATCAAACCCATAGCTCCCCAGCTAGGCATCTCAGTCCCTCCAGAAGCCTCCAACTTTGGACAACTCTCTGGAGAATGCCTTTCATAGGGTCTAACATCTGACATTGCATAACATGCAATGATTTGCATTTCATGAGAAGCAGAAGAGATTCATGGTTTACAACTCTAGTCTATTCTTAAACAAGGATACGAGGAACTGAGTACTCAACAAAAAAAATAGCTTTTGTGTTTTCTACTTTCAGCTTATCTATTTTCATGCAGTGTCTGCAAACCTCATATTTAAAGTCTCTGTTGTTTAGAAATTGTATTCACTTACTCTAAATTATTTAAAAATATACATGTGTCATGATTTCTAATATTCTCAGGGAAAGCTAGCCCAATATCCCAGATAGAGTAATGAAAGTATGGCTGGTAGCCACTAGGACCTTTAATTCCCATCCTATATAGGAGAATCCACAAAAGAAGGGTCAAAATACTCCCATCTGATGAATAGTCACCCAATAGTCTGCAGAGGCTTTGCTCCAAGGAGGGCAAACCTTGTTTTCCAGTTCTGCTGCTAAGGGAGCCATTCCAGCATGGAAAAGCCTCACTTTGGATAATGAGCTGGAAGCATCACTAATAAAACCAGGAAACACCCTGATCAACCGGTTTCTGTCTTTTGGTGTCTGGGATTTCTCTCATCATAATAAAAAGGAATCAAAGAGGAAGAAAAAAGGCTCTGATTTCAGCAGCTCTTACAACTACTGTCCCACCTTCACTGCTCCCAGCTTTTGTTTCCTCTTGGTGCTAATCACTGAGGGTAACCTGTCTTCCCCATCAAATAAGATCTTTCACTTCCAGCAAGATTCAGCTCAAGTACCAGCTCCCACAGGAAGTCTTGCCTGATTAATTCCACTCCCTATGATCTTTTCTTCCCTCTTATATTCTGACCCCACTCTCCAGGGCACACTAAGTTGCCAAATGAATTGAAGGAAATGCTCACAGTATCCCTGGTAATCGAGAGTTGCTGGTGTTTCCAACTATCAGCCACATGTTTGGTAACTCTGTTTTGGTTTCCATATATCTCAGTGATACAAAGCTGATAATGGAATAGAAAACAGCTTCATATGGAAACATATAGGTATCAATCTAATTAAATCTGTTGCTGTTAACTCACTCTATTGGACATAGGCAGGATTTATCAGACCAAACTTGAAAAAAAAGAAAGATCTGAGTTCAAGACATGGAATGGTATTACTGGCATGCCAAAAATATAGAACAAGTATCTTGTTCTTTCCCTAAAGTCACTGTATAGTGTACCATCTTAGGCATCCAAATGCAAAATTGGGGCACAACTATAATTTAGAGGATGTGGAAGAGTTCAAGCCAAAACACCAAATAGTATCAACATCAAGATAACAGACTATGGAATAAAGGTACCAACACTTTAGTATTTTAATTAAACTTCTTATGGTGTAACACACAACTGCATTTAAAAAAATCAAATATTGTATCTTGTTTTTTTTCATATACCAAAATCACAATTCTGCTTCAGTCAACTAGGCAATGGAAAACAAACTGTAACTGGGGATTAACCCACAACGGAGAGTAACTTGGCACATGGGGCAAGACACTTCACCTTTTTGAGCCGTTTGCTCATCTCTAAAATGGGGAGGCAACTCCATGCCTGTTTCCCTACCTACTGAGATACAAAAAGAATTTCATGACTTCAATCACTGACAAAGAATGGTTTATAAAGGGAAGTAAAAATACTAAGCATTTATTACTTTAAAAATATTATTGCCAAGGGGTGTCTGAGTGGCTCAGTCAGTTAAACATCTCCCTTAGGCTCAGGTCTTGATCCAGGGCCCTGAGATCGAGTCCCACATCGGGGCTCTCTGCTCAGCAGAGAGCCTGCTTCTCCCTCTCCCTATCTGCTGCCCTGCCTACTTATGTGCTCGCTCTCCCTCTCTCTGTTATATAAATACAATCTTTAAAAAATATATTATTGCCAAATATGGTTTGATAAATACAGAAAATGCACAACAAGAAGACACATAATGGTGTCAGTGATAATAGCAGAGCAAGGATCTCTGCAAACTCTCTCCTCTGTAAGAGAAAACAGAACGGTGACAAAGTCTGGGGAGTATTTATTCAGAAAACATCTGAATCTCTGTAAAAACAATGGGCTTTGAGGTTTTCAACATGCTCCATTCCCACCCCTTCCCCTTTCTAGCTCAAATGTAGCCCTGAACACCAACAACCACACAGTCACAGTGGAAACCAGCCTGGCAGCCACTGGAGGGGTTAGACTGGGACTGAAGCTCCTTTAAAGCTCCATTTTCAGAAAATTGCCACCGGTTTGGTGATTCCCAGGGAAACCCTGCTTGCATGTTCCTTTTATTTGACCTGACTCAGAACTCACCCAGTGTGAAAGCCTTTCTCCCAGGGCTAGCTGTCAACAAGTATCAGGGACAACTATTTAACATCATCGTTCCTGAGATGGTGGATAATAGTTGCTGCAACAATGTGCTAACCAAAGAGTGTAAAACAAAAGTCTGGGGACTACCATAAGAGACACTGAAAAGTTCCAACATACTCTTGAGAATCTAGAAGACTGCACAGGCACAAGGTGATATGTATGCCCAAAGCTGTGCACATGCTCAGGAAAGATCTGAGAAAGTCCTAAGCTCTCACTTCTAGTTGAGTATCTGTGCAAGCAGGAGATGAAAGTTAAGGCAGAGTTCTTAAATGCCTGGCTCAGCACTGAAGGCACTCCCCAATATACGCACAGAGTACCTCGGCAAAGACTGTGATTTACTGGTTCCAGGAAATTCAGAAAATCTGTTTAATCATTAGATGACAACCAAGCTAACCAAGCAGAAACTTCATGGTGACACAAGACAAAGAACACCAACTTAATGAAATTAGTTCAGCAAAGTCACTAAATAACAAGCAAACAAACAATAGCTAAGAGCAAAAATAAACCATGGGCAGGGGAGAGAATCTGATTTCCAGATTTAGCACATTATATTATGTGACACATCCAGTTCTCAACAGAAGTTACTGGTAGGGGCACCTGGGTGGCTCAGTGGGTTAAAGCCTCTGCCTTCGGCTCAGGTCATGATCTCAGGGTCCTGGGATCGAGCCCCACATTGGGCTCTCTGCTCAGCGGGAAGCCTGCTTCCCCCTCTCTCTCTGCCTGCCTCTCTGCCTACTTGTGACCTCTGTCAAATAAATAAAATTTAAAAATCTTAAAAAAAAAAAAAAGAAGTTACTGAATATGCAAAGAAACCAGAAAATATGTCCCATACACAAAAATGAAACAAAAATGGTAAACAGAAACCATTCGTGAGGAAATTACTAAACAAAGACTAAAACAGCTATAGCTATTTTAAGTAAATTTGAAGAACTGAAAGAAACCATGTCTAAGTACCTAAAAAAAAAAAAAAGTATGAAAATGATGCTTTGCCAAAATAGAGCCTCAATAAAGAGAAATTATATAGAGGATCAAAAGAGAAACTCTGGAGTTAAAAAATACAACAACTGAAAAATTCACTAGAGAGACAAACCAGTTTTGGGCATGCTGAAGGAAGAATCGGTTAATCTGAAGATAGATGCACTGAAAATATCCAGTCTGTGGGGGCGTTTGGTTGGCTCAGCTGGTTACTCTTGATTTCAGCTGAGGTCATGATCTTGGGGTTGTGGGATCAGGCCCCATGCTGGGTTCTGTGCTGAGTGGAATCTACTTAAGAGTCTCTCTCTCCTTCTCCCTCTGCCTCTCCCTCCCCACTCATGCATGCATGATCTCTCTCTCTCTCCCCCCCCCAAAAAAAAAAGAAAGAAAGAAAGAAAAGAAAAGAAAGTATCCAGTCTGAGAAACAGAAAATGAACAAAAGCCTCAGAGACCCATACAACAACATGTGCTAATAAAGGAGTTCCAGAAGAGATGGAAGAAAAAGGCAGGAAGAATATTTGAAGAAATAATGGTAAAAAACTTCCCAAATTTTATGAAAGACATTCATCTACACATCCAAGAAGCTCAGCTCCAAGAACAATAAACTCAAAGAGATCTATATCTACACACATCATAATTAAACTGTCCAGAGACAAAGGGATGATCAGGCAAGTGCAAGTGAGAAATAACCTATCATGTAAAGGGAATCATTAACAGCCAATGTCTCTTCAGAAACCATAGGAACCAACAGTACTGGTTTGAAATATTCAAAGTGCTGAAAGCAAAAGACTGTCAACTAAGAATTCTATATCCAACAAAACGGACCTTCAAAAATGAAGGAGAAATTAACAAATTGCCAGATAAACAAAACAAGAGAATTCATCACCAGCAAAACTATCTTGTAAAAAATTCTGAAGTGAGTACTTTAGGTTGAAATGAAAGGACACTAGACAATAACTCGGATCCTCAAGAAGAAATAAAGAATGCAGGTAAAGGAAATTGCAATTTTTTCTTTGTGATTTTTTTCTTCTATGTGATTTAAAATACAGATACATAATCAAATAAAATGCAAGTATACAAATGCAGAAAGCAATAATTATACATCTGTGTTGTCACATGAAGATTTAATCTATGGGACAGTAAGCCCAAAGGAAGGGGAGGCAAACCAAGATACAATGGAGTAAAGTTTTTACTGTTACCCAAATTAAAGTGATGTTAAACCCAAACATATGGTTATGAATAGTATTTTGATTGTAAACCCTGGAGCAGACACCAAAATAACTAAACATATATATAGTAAAAGAAAAAACAAGGGAATTAAAATGGCACATTAGAAAGTATCTATTTAACACAAAAAGAAAAAAAGGCATAAGACATATAGAAACCAAAAGCCAAAATGGCAGATGTAAATTCTATTTTATCATTAAATGTAAATGAATTAAACACCTCCAACTAAAAGGCAGACATGGCAGAATGGATGGATAAAACAAAAAAACATCATCTAACTACATGCTGTCTACAAGAGATTCATTTTAGATTCAAAGACATGAATAAGTTGAAAGTAAAAGAATAGAAAAAGATATTCCATGCAGTTTAAATTATGCATGATCAATAAGTTCTGGAGATATAATGCAGAGCATGGTGATGACAGTTAACAGTACCATACTGCATATTTGAAATCCGTTAAGAGATCTTATACTAAACTCCTCAACACATACACCCCCCAACCCCCCCCACACAAAATGGTAACTCTGTAGAGGTTATGGATATGTTAACTAGCTCGGTTGTGGTGATCATTTCAAGATACATAAACACAGCAAGTTACAGCCCTTAAATAATGTATAATTCGTATATATTAATGATATGTCAAAAAAGCTGCTTAAAAAAAGAGAAGACTCCATGAAAGCAGAAACCAAAAGAGAGTTAACTGGAGAGGCTATACTAATATCAAACAAAATAGACTTTAATACAAAAATTGTTACCAGGGACAAAGAAAGACATAATAAAAAGACATAAGAGATACATATTAAAAAGATACAAAAATTATAATCTGAGGTGTACTTACCAAAACAGCCCCCAAATACATTCAGCAAAAATGTATTTTGCCCTGAATTTTTCAAAATTGAAAAATTTTGAAAAAATGTATTGAAAGGAAAAATACACCAATTAAACAATAAAAGTTGGAGATTTCAATACTGTACTTTCAGTAATGTATAGAACTAGAAGATCATTGAGGAAACAGAAGACTTGAACACTATATATCAATTAAACCTAATAAATATCTCTAGAAAACTATATCCAGGAACAGCAGAATCCATACTCTTCTCAAAGAATGGAGCAGTCTCTAGGATATACCATGTGTTAGACCATAAAATATGTCTCAATAAGTGAAAAAAGCTGAAATCATATAAATTATTTTCTCTGATCACAATGCGATGGAATTGGATATCAATTACAGAAATTTGGGAAACTCACAAATATGTGGATATTAACACACTCCTAAAAGCAATGGATCAAATAAGAAATCACAAGGGAAATTAGAAAATACTTTGAGATGAACAAACACACACACACACATGTAACATACCAAAAGTTATGAGATGCACTGAACACAGTGCTCAGAGGGAAATTTATAGCTATAAATGCCTGTATTAAAGAATGATTTCAAATCAATAACCTAACTTTCCAACCTAAGAACAGAACAAAAAAATGACCTAAATGCAAAGCAAGCATGAAGAAGGAAATACAAAAAATTGGGTAGAAAAAAAATCTTTTCAGAAAAACAACAAATGTGACAAATCTTTACTTAGATTGGCCTAAAATTAAAGGGAAAAGACTCAAATTACTAATGTCAGAAATGAGAGAGGGGATATTACTGTCAATATTTCAGAAATAAAATTATATGGAAATACTATAAACAACTGTATGCCAATACATTAGATGACCTAGATAAAAAAATGGAAAAATTCTGAGAAAGACACAAAGTACTGATACTGACTCAAAGAGAAATAGAAAATCTGGGGTGTTATGCCTCCATCAGAAAGGATGAATACCCAACTTTTGTATCAACATGGATGGGACTGGAAGAGATTATGCTGAGTGAAATAAGTCAAGCAGAAGGTCAATTATCATATGACTTCACTTATTTGTGGAGCATAAGAAATAACACGGAGGACATGGGGAGATGGAGAGGAGAAGGGAGTTGAGGGAAATTGGAGGAGGAGATGAACCATGAGAGACTGTGGACTCTGAAAAACAATCTGAGGGTTTTGAAGGGGCAGGGAGTGGGAAGTTGGGTGAGCCTGGTAGTGGTATTATGGAGGGCACGTATTGCATGGAGCACTGGGTGTGGTGCATAAACAAAGAATTCTGGAACACTGAAAAGAGATTAAAAAAATAAAAAATAATTAAAAAAAAAAAAAAAGAAAATCTGGGGTGCCTGGGTGGCTCAGTGGGTTAAGCCTCTGCCTTCGGCTCAGGTCATGATCTCAGGGTCCTGGGATCGAGTCCCTCCCACATTGGGCTCTCTGCTCAGCAGGGAGCCTGCTTCCCCTCTCTCTCTGACTACTTGTGATCTCTCTCTCTCTCTCTCTCCCTGTCAAATAAATAAATAAATAAAAATCTTAAAAAAGGAAAGAAAGAAAGAAAGAAAATCTGAATAGACACATGAAAAGTAAAGAGACTGAAGTAGTAATCACAAACTTCCCACAGAGAAAAAAGCCCCGAAACAGGTGGCCTTGCTGATGAATTTTACCAGACATTTAAAGAAGAATTAACCAATCTTTCACAAATCCCCCTGAACAATAGAAAAGAAGGAAACACATCTCAGTTCATTTGAGATGGGTATTATCCTGTTACCAGAACCAGACAAAGACATTACAAATACAGAAAACCAAAGGCCAATGTCTCTTGTGAATATAAGTGCAAGTATCTTCACCTAAAATATTAGCAAACTGGGGCAACTGGCTAGCTCAGAGGAGCACGTGACTCTTGATCATGGGGTTGTGAATTTGAGTCCCATGTTGGGTGTGGAGATTATTAAGTAAATTTAAGAAAAAAAATTTTAAATTAGCAAACTGAATCTCCAGAAATGTATAAAAAGGATGATACACTATGACAAAATGAGACTTATCCCTGGAAAGCAAGGCTGGTTCAACATATGGAAATCTATGTAATTCATCACATTAATAGAATAAGGAACAAAAAACCACATCATTATCTGAAAAGGCACAGAAAAAGCATTTGACAAAAATCCAACACACTTTCATACTAATAAACAACAAGCTAGTAATAGAAGACAATTTCCTCAACTTGCTAAAGGGCATCAATAAGCATTAATACTATACTTAATGGTGAAAGACTGAGAGCTTTGCCAGTAATATCAGGAATAAGACAAGGATTCCCACTCTTGCCACTTCTATTCAACATTGTATTGGATGTTCTAGTCAGGGCAATAGGCAAGAAAAATAAAAGCATCCGTCTAGATTGGATCTAAACTAGAAAGGAAGAAGTAAAACTCTACTTCCAGAAGACATGATCTTGTACATGGAAAAGCCTAAGAAATCCACAAAATGTTCTTAGGAAAAAAAAAAAGGACTCCTACTCTTGAGTACAAGAATACATTCTATTCTTGTAGGATATAAGAGCCATATACAAAAATCAACTGTATTTCTATATACCAGCAATGAATTATTCAAAGAAGAAATTAAGAAAAACCACTCCATTTAGGGGTGCCTGGGTGGCTTCGTTGGTTGGGCATTCGAATTTTGATTTCAGCTCAGGTCATGATCTCAGGGTTGTGGGACTGATCCCCGTTGGGGGCTCCATGCTCAGGGGAAGTCTGTTTCTCTCCCTCTCCCTCTGCTCCTCCCTTTGCTCACACTCTTTTTCAAATAAATAAATAAATCTAAAAAGGAACAAGAAGAGGAAGAAGAAGAGTAGGAGGAAGTAGAAGAGAGAGAGAGGGAAAGGGAGAAGGAAAAGAAGACCACTCCACTTATACAACATCAAAAACACATCTAGGTATAAATTTAATGAAGGAAGTGCAATACAAATACACTGAAAACTACACTGAAAAAAGAACTAAATAAATACAAGGACATCCCAAGTTCATGGATTATAAGATTTAATGTTGGTAAGATAGCAATATAGTCCAAATTGATCTAATATTCAGTGCAATCCTAGCTGGCTTTTAGTAAGTGAGGACAGATACTGACAAGATGATCCTAAAATTCATATGGAAACCTAAGGGACCTAGAATAGCTAAAATACACTTAAAAAAGAATTATTTCAAAACTTACTAAAGGGTAAGAATTGGTTACTAGATGGCACTAACATAAGGACAGACATACAGAGTCCAAAAATAAACCTTACATTTTTGGCAAGCATAACGAGATAACTGAATGGGGTAAAAAATACTCTTTTCAACAAAAAGTACAGCAACAATCGATCATCTACATGCAAAAGAATGAAATTAAACACCACATACAATATACAAAAATTAACTGAAAATGGATTATATATCTAAATTTAAGTGCTGAAACAGTTACACTCTTAGAAGAAATCAGAAAAAATCCTTATGAGCCTGGGTTGGACAACAGTTTCTTAGATGTGGCAACAAAATCCCATAAGAGGCTCAACCCCCCCGCACCCCCCCAAAATTAGGATGTCATCAATATTAAAAACTATTGTGCTTCAAAGGTTAAATCAAGAAAGTGAAAAGACAAGTCACAAAATAGGAGAATATATTTGCAAATTACATATCTGATAAGGGTTTGGTATCCAGAATATATAAATAATTCTTAAAACTTCTCAATAAAAAGCCAAAACCAAAAATAAAAACCCAAATAACTTAACAATGGACAAAGGAACTAAATGGACATTTCCCCCAAAAAAGACACACAAATGACCAACAAGCACATGAACAGATGCTCAACACCAGTGGTCATTAGGGAAATGCAAATCAATACCACAATGAAATACCACTTCACACCCACTAAGATAGCTCCAATAAAAAAGAGACAAAAACACGTGTTGACAAGAAGATGGACATCGAAATCCTCCTACACTAATGGGAATTTAAAATGGTGCAGCTGTTGTGGAAAACAGTTTGGCAGTTTTATAAAATGTTAAACAGAGATACTATATGACCTAATAATTATACTCCTAGGTATATACCCAGGAGAACTGAGAACATATGTTCACACAAAAACTTATACACAAATGTTTATAGCAGCATCATTCATAAAAGTTGCCAAATGGAAACAGCACAAATATCCATCAGTTGATGAATGGATTAAAAAATGTGGTATATCCATACAATGGAATATTTTTTAGCCTTAAAAAGAAGTGAAATACTGACACATGCCACATTATGGATGAACCTTGAAAGCATTATGCTAAACGAAAGAAGACTTTTGCATAAGTCTACATGTATGGTTCCATTTATATGAAATGTCCAGAATAGGAAAATACATACAGATAGGAGATTAGTGCTTGCGAGGGTCTGAGGGAAGCTGGGAATGGGGAATAACTACTAATGGGGATTGGGGTTATGGTTTTGTTTGGGGTGATGAAAATATTCTAATTAGTGTGATGGCTGCATAAACTTGTGAATATACTTAAAAACCCAAGAATTGTACACTTTAAAGTGAAGAATTTTATGATATATGAATTTTTTTATTTTTTTATTTTTGTTTTTAAAGATTTTATTTATTTATTTGACAGACAGATACATAGCAAAAGAGGGAACACAAAGGGGGAGTGGGAGAGGGAGAAGCAGGCTTCCCGCCGAGCAGCGAGCCCGATGTGGAGCTCAATCCCAGGACCCTGGGATCATGACCTGAGCCAAAGGCAGATACCCAATGACTGAGCCACCCAGGCACCCCTGAACTGAGTTTTAATAAGATAAAAGACCTATATGAGCTGTTAGTATGAGGATCCAGTGTAGAGTGTCTGTAAAACAGATTGAGTAATAAAGAACACTATCTGGAAGGAAGAATTGAGGGGTGGACTGATGGATGGATGCACTTAACCTCCCCCATCGATCTGTGGACTGCTTTTTAAAAATGTGTCTTTTCCAATTAGAGTTGTTTGAAACCAAGTAAGTCTGAAGTCTAGTTTATCATCTTAAAAGATGAACAGTACTTCTGAAGATCCTTGCAAAGATAAATATATATAGTGAGGAGAAAGAAAAGAAAAAGGACGATCTCCTTAGAAGGTTTCACAACCTTCAAGTTTTGGATAGTAGCAAAAGATCAAAGAACCACGGCAGACGCTTTGTGGAAAAATTAATCTGCCTCACCTCCCCCGACCCGAAAAAAGAAAAGCTAATCGGACACAATTTTATCTAAATCTAAAATAGCTACTCTAAAAACTACAGAACACTTATGAAAGAAGTTGAGGAAGACACAAAGAAATGGAAAAACATTCTATGCTCATGGATTGAAAGAATATTGTTAAAATGTCTATGCTACCCAGAGCACTCTACATATTTACTGTAACCCCTATCAAAATACCATTGACATTTTTCACAGAGCTGGAGCAAATAATTCTAAAATTTGTATGGAACCAGAAAAGACCCTGAATAGCCAGAGGAATATTGAGAAAGAAAACCAAAGCTGCTTTTGGGCATCACAATGCTGGACTTAAAGCTATTTTACAAAGCTGTGATAATCAAGACAGTATGGTATTGGCATAAAAACAGACACATAGATCAATGGAAAAAACTAGAGAACCCAGAAATGGACCCTCAACTCTATGGTCAATTAATCTTCGACAAAAGAGGAAAGAATATCCAATGGGGGGGAAAAAGTGCCTTTAATAAATGGTGCTGGGAAAATTGGACAGCCACATGCAGCAGAATGAAACTAGGTCAATTTCCTTACATCATACACAAAGATAAACATTCAAAATTGATGAAAGACCTAAATGTGAGACAGGAATCCATCAAAATCCTAGAGAAGAACATAGGCAGCAACCTCTTTGAACTCGGCCTCAGCAACTTCTTGCTACACATGTCTCCAAAGGCAAGGGAAACAAAACCAAAAATGAACTATTGGGACGTCATCAAGATAAAAAGGCTTTGCACAGCAAAGGGAACAGTCAACAAAGCTAAAGGGCAACCTACGGAATGGGAGAAGATATTTGCAAATGACATATCAGATAAAGAGCTAGTATCCATGATCTATAAAGAACTTATCAATCTCAACACCCGATAAATAATCCAGTCAAGAAATGGGTAGAAGACATGAACAGACATTTCTCCAAAAAAGATACACAAATGGCCAACAGACACATGAAAAATCAACAACATCACAGTTCAACATCACTCAGCATCAGGGAAATACAAATCAAAATCACAGTGAGATGCCACCTCACACCAGTTAGAATGGCTAAAATTAGTAAGACAGAAAATGACAAATGTTGGCGCAGATGTGAAGAGGAACCCTCATTGTTGGTGGGAATGCAAGCTGGTGCAGCCACTCTGGAAAACAGTATGCGGGTTCCTCAAAAAGTTAAAAATAGAGCTACCCTAGGACCCAGCAATTGCACTACTAGGGATTTACCCCAAAGATATAAATGCAGTGATCCAAAGGGGCACCCACACCCCAATGTTCATAGCAGTAATGTCTATAATAGCTAAACTGTGGAAAGAGCAGAGATGTCCAAAGACAGATGAATGGATAAAGATATGGTATATGTAACGATGGAATATTACTCAGCTATAAGAAAGGATGGACACTTAACCATTTACATTGACATGGATGGAACTGGAGGTCCAGTTGAGTGAAATATGTCAATCAGAGAAAGACAACTATCATATAGTTTCACTCATATGTGGAATATAAGAAATAATGCAGGGGATCATAAGGGAAGGGAGGGAAAATTGAATGGGAAGAAATCAGAGGGAAGAAAACCATGGGAGACTCTTACCTATAGGAAACAAACTGAGGGTTGCTGGAGGAGCAGTGGGTGGGGAGATAGGTAATTGGGTGATGTGCATTAAGGAGGCCACGTGATGTGATGAGTACTAGGTGTTATATGCAACTGATGAATTATTGAATACTACATCTGAAACCAATGATGTACTATATGTTGGCTAACTGAATTTAAATTAAAAAAATCTAAAATAGCTCTCTTTTTAATTCTATCATAAAAGCAAAATAAACTATAATAACAATAACAATAATAATAATTTGACCTTACAAAATTGTGTTGCTTAATAAGCATGATATTATAATGATCAAAATATTTACAAATAGATGGTCTGACCAACTAATCTAATCTTTTTAGACTTACACAATGGCAGGTCATAAATTTGAGGAGGGCTTATTTTAAATATGGACAAAAGTCAACAAGGAGATGAACTGTAAAAATGCTAACAAGAAGCCTTTCTAAGAAAGACTATTACCCAAGCCACTCAACACATTCATTTGAATATTTACAGAGCCTGCTCCAGGTTACAGGCTTCTTGGGGACATTCACTATGTTTCTGTATAAGAAATATCTGTATAAGAAATATCCTATTTTTTTCTTTTTTGTTGTGGTAAAATAAATATAAAAAATCTACCTTCTTAAATATTTTTAAGTGTTCAGGTCAGTGGCCTAAGTGGCATTAAGTACATTAATGATTTGTGCAACCATCCCCATCTCCAGAACTCTTTTCATCTTGCAAAACTGAAACTCTACACCCGTTAAATGCACTCTCACCATTTTCCTCCCCCAGCCCTGGTAACCACCATTCTACTTTCTGTCTCTAGGAATCTGACTATTCTAAGTACCTTATTTAAGTGGAGTCATGCATTTTTTGTCTTTTTGGGACTGGCTTATTTCATTTAGCATAATGTCCTCCAGGTTCCATGTTGTAGTGTGTGTCAGAATTCCCTTCCTCTGGAAGGCTAAATAACATTCTGTTATATGGACAGACCACATTCTGTTTGTTGATTCTTCTATAGATGGACACTGGGGTCCTTCTGTGTTTTAGCTATTGTGAATAATCCTGCTATGAGCAGAAGTGTACAGGGGTGTTATTTTTGCCAAGGAGATAATCAAATATTCACTGTAATGCACAATTTTTGCAGAACTATTTTTACACTTTTGATATTCATTCTTTGTTCTCAGGCTTATTAATAGCTAATGCTTTGTTGGTTTGTTTTTATTTTATCATTTCATTATTATTCTAATTTATATAACCAAGTAGGGGAAAAAGAACTGGATTACCTTACCTATTTAAGTATTAATTAACACTAATATGTAAAAGGGAAATTTTTCACCCCAATTAAATATAAATAACTCGAGACAAAAAAACCCTAAAAAATACATAAGTAAAACATGTACATTAAGTATAAGGTGGTTTCTTAAGTGACCTTCCTTCATTCCTCATCATCTAAGCTTGTTGAGTTGTGTGACTCAACAATGCCTAAACAGAAGGAATCAGACAAGAACTATCTCTACCTCTCTATATTCTCATCTGAACACAAACAAGCTTTAATACCCACCATCTTAAAAAATATAATCTCTCTTGATAATCTGTCTTATCACCTTCCCCCAATGACCTTAACAGTAAAAAATGTCATCGAAAAATTTATCTGTTTCATTCTATGAATAGAGGATAAGGAAGGCAAAGAGAGATTACAATTTTATCTACTGTGTATACCAGTCTCTACTTTAAAATGAAGTTTTTAGGAATAGAGCTTTTCTTTCTCAGTCCTCTTTTTAACCTAAGTCATATTTTTTCATGACTATAATAAGCTGAAGATATTCTTTGAAGGATCATTTGGAGGATCCCAGGACATTAAAAAGAATACACTTGAAACCTTGATGTAACAAAGTACAGCTTTCTAAAGTCATTCTTCAAAGGCACAAGAACTAGAGCCTTGGTCTGAGAGCACACATCAGATCAGAATCCCCTAGAGAGTGGGGCCATATCCCCAATTCCTCACTAATTAATTAAGAACCTGCATTTCTTGTGAGTTTCCATAAGACAGGGATGCTGTGGGTCATAGGACCACACTTTGAACACATCTTCTTTCTCTAAGCAGGACGACCTTCTCTTAGACTCAACCCATGAAGAAGCATGTATGTTCCCTTAACATTAAAAACTCATCTTTAGCTGTTCCTCCTAAAAGAAATTACTGTGTGATACTGTTTATTTAGTAGTTTTAGTCAATTCCTTTAATAAATTCTTGTTGGTAAAAAGTTTTTAGGTGCCCTGCACAGAGAGCCAGCTCTCATTAAGAAAATTATTACCCCAAGTGACTTTGTAATGTGTGAATATTGGTTCAGTGACTTTCTTTTCACTCTGGAACTGAGACTTATACAAGCATATATTTGGCAGGCAAGGTCTGTTGAGAAAAACTAGGCATTTGATTATATTATTTCATATATTATTCTCTATCTCTACCTGCATGGCCCTTGATGTCACTGCCATAAACTAATAGCCTTTGACTGGAAATAACCCAGACACAGGTTTGGTTTGACTCATGGAATATTTGGGGAAAAACATATGCTTGAATTAAAACTAAAAAATCAGATGCTTTGATTTTAAAATTCAGATTTCCATTTACTCTTAAACAGAAAAAAAAAAAAAAAAAAAAAAAAAAAAAAA